>NC_139517.1:8791158-8828658 GCF_947247035.1 Vipera ursinii | reverse complement strand
GTTGACTTTTTTGGCAGCTGCAGCACACTGCTGGCTCATATGTAAGTGACTGTCCACTAGACGCCAAGATCCCTCTCACAGTTGCTATTATTGAGCAAGGTACCACCTATACTTTACCTGTGCATTTGATTTTTCTGTTCATCACAGTATTTCTTAAACTCTTTCCTGAGGCTTTAAAATGTAGAAACGACAAAATTCACTTCAAAGTTAAGGGGTGGGGAGGTAAAACCAATCTCTTTTGGAATATTATTTTTACTTTGAATTTTATTGAATTTTGCAGCCACACTCATAACTTGTGCCAAATCATTGTCAATGTGTAACTTTTAATATTAGGCACTAGACTAGAAATCAGGAAGCTGGGAGTTCTAGTCCCACTTTAGTCACAAAGCCAGCTGAATGACCTTGGACGAGTAACACCGCCCCCCCCTCAGCCCCGGAAAGGAAACAATGGCAAATGACTTCTGAAATCTTGCCAAGAAAAGCACACAGGCTTGTCCAGGCAGTCACTAGGTCATAAGACTGACTCAAAGAGACCAAAAAAACAAAAAGGAAAAGAAAACATGTTAGACCTCCCCAAATTATAAAGTGATTTTCTGAATAGTAACATATGCTCAACTCTTCCATTTCCACACAGGTTTGCCCCATTTCTCTGTGTAATAACAATTGCCGTTCTGGTTATAGTAAAACCAAGATTGAGGGGAAACCATTTTGCTGTTATGATTGTCATTTATGTCCAGAAGGAAAGATTTCAAACCAAAATGGTAAGCGTTGTTATATGCAATTATTATTCAAGTACTGTACATATACACTTCTAGCACACTTGTATAAGTATCAGATTTTAACAAAAACAATTCTAAATCTTAAATATATTGATAAAAATTCTTCTTCCATATTGCTTGTCTGGAAAAAAAACCCTAATTCAGCTTCCAAACAACAAACATCAACATTTCATTGCAAATCAAATAGAGAATTTCCCTTTAAAATTCTCGTAATTATTAAATGAGAGAGAGAGAGAGAGAGAGAGAGAGAGAGAGAGAGAGAGAGAGAGAGAGAGAGATCAATAGAAAGATAGATAAAATAGACAGATAGGCAGAATAGATAGACAGTAGATAGATTTCTTTGTAAATAATGAACACCAACTTTATACAAATATTTTCAATTGTAGCTTCCAACTATTCTAAGACAGCCAGATGGCTGTCAGGAGATGGCAGATTGTAGATTCTGTAGATTCAGCTTTGTATATAAGGTATTTCATATTTTATAATCAGCATAATATCCAATAAGAACAATGGCAACTAATAAGTAAAAAATAGAACAATATGAAGAAGCCATTTTTGGGAAAGTTTATTGATTTATTCAGTTACAAAAATATTCTGCTTTTCATATTCCCCCACATAGTGAAGAAAAGAAATGCATTTAGAAATAATATATCATTTGCTATTATTATTGGGAGAGAAGAAAGTTGAGCAAAACACATGGTTGCTACAGGGAAACCAGCTTCCCTTAGATGCTACTATCCAATAGTAACTCCTATTTATCTGGCACTTCCTCTCCCATTTCATGATTCAACTCAGTTAAAGAGTTTGCCCTCAAAGATTGGTTGTGTTTTCTAAAGCATGTTTCTTTCACAGATATGGAAGACTGTTTTCAGTGTCCAGAAGATCAGTATCCCAATATGGATCGGAATCTGTGCCTTCCAAAAGATATCAGTTTCCTCTCATTTGAAGAACCTTTGGGAATTATGCTCACCTTTTCAGCTCTTTTGTTTTCTTTCCTCACAACTTTGGTGCTTTTTATCTTCATTAAGCACCGGGAGACTCCTATTGTCAAAGCCAACAACCGGAACCTCAGCTATGTTCTTCTCATTTCTCTTTTGTTTTGTTTCCTTTGCACTTTGCTCTTTATTGGACAGCCCACAAAGCTTATGTGTCTCCTTCGACAAACAACCTTTGGCATCATCTTCTCCATAGCCATTTCTTCAGTTTTGGCCAAGACCATCATTGTGGTCCTTGCCTTCATGGCAACCACACCAGGAGGTGGGATGAGAAAATGGTCTGGAAAGCAAATGGCCAGCTCCATTGTCCTCTCCTGCTCTTTTATTCAAGCCTTGATTTACAGTGTGTGGTTGGTGACTGATCCTCCCTTTTCAGATGTTGACATGCATTCCCTGATGGAAGAAATTATCCTGGAATGCAATGAAGGCTCTATCACCATGTTTTACATTGTCTTGGGCTTTCTGGGCTTCCTGGCTACTATCAGCTTTACGATGGCCTTCCTGGCCAGGAACTTGCCTGACAGTTTCAATGAAGCCAAATTTATCACCTTCAGCATGTTGGTCTTCTGTAGTGTCTGGGTGACCTTTGTTCTAACTTATTTAAGCACAAAGGGCAAATACATGGTGGCTGTGGAGATTTTTTCCATCTTGGCCTCCAGTGCTGGTTTATTGGTCTGTATCTTTTCCCCTAAATGCTATATCATTGTAGTGCAGCCTGAACTGAATAACAAGGAACAACTAAGAAGACGAAAGTCATAGCCAAAGCTATTTATTATAATCATCAAAAATTTCACATTTTCTCCCAGTTAGCATTGAGGTTTATCAGATCTTTATAGTGAAAAATAAGTTTCATATTGCTATTAAAACAGTTATACAAACAAATAAGAGAATGAAAAATAAATTATATATATTTCATAATTAATAATAACATTTAAAATATGAAAGATGTTTTAAAGCTGTTTGTAATTATTGTGTCGCAGGTTCTGGACCGCATGGACCACATGGAAAACGCCAGGCAGATGAGTGCAGCATGTCAACTCTTTAATTGTAGTCAGACTGAACTGGGCTATAGGGCTAACTGACCCCCTTATATACCTAGCCAGGTACACCCAAGGCCAATCCCTTTATCTGAATTTCCTGCTGTCCACAGGCCAACCAATCCTGTCACAGTACAGTGCCACCTGGTGGTGTCAGTGGCCGCTGCTATCATGATCACCCATCTATATACATAACACCCCTTCCCCCAAGAACAAACAATAAACAACAACACAAAAACGAATACACTGTTGTACGGTTATTTCTTTTGAGACACCATGTGACCCTCCCCCTCAAGACCTTACAGAGTCCTCTAGATACACGGGTGGCCTATGAGTCCTGAATGACCATCTCATATTCTGTTCCCTGGCTTCGTCAGCAGAGTCAGTAGTTCAGTCCTGGCCCTGGGTCCTCATGACCACATTGTCATGGTCGGCCTGTGCTTGTTGTTTCTCAGCCCTGCCAAAACTCTCTGGCAACTGTTTGATGACTGTGAGATCCTCCTCCTTCCCCGGACCCATTGTTGCCGGTTCCTGGGGTTGATCGGTTTGTGGCTTTTCAGGAGCACGCTTCCTCAATTGGTCAATGTGTCACCTGACCTGGCGGCCACCCTCCACCTCTACAATGTATGACAAATGCCCCGTTTTGTCAACCACCACCCCCTGAATCCATAGATGCCCCGGCCCATAGTTCCTAGCCCAAACCATTTCACCAATGTTTAGTTCCCTGGTGGGTTTTGGTTGTTCTGTCTCTGCGGCCACTCTGTCAGGGTGGAGTCTGTCCAACTTAGTGATAAGCTGTCTTCCCCAACGTAGTTCTGCAGGACTCTTGCCAGTGGTTGTGCATGGTGTGGTGTGTTGTGCCAGAAGGAATTGAGCCAAACTTTGGTGCCAGTCTCCACTGATGATGCGTCTCAATGCGTCCTTAGTCGTTCTCACCATGCGTTCTTCTTGTCCGTTGGACGATGGGTGGAAAGGCGCAGATGTGACATGCCTAATCAAGTTGGCCCTGGTGAAAGCCTGGAAATCAGCAGATGTGAATTGTGGTCTGTTATCTGAGACTAACACATCAGGCAGGCCATACATGGCAAATAGTCCCCTGAGCACCTGGACAGTCTTTGCTGTGGTCATACTTGCAACCGGGACTACCTCTAGCCATTTGGAATAGCTATCTACCACCACCAAAACCAGTTGTCCTTGAAATGGTCCAGCGTAATCGATGTGTACCCTGGACCAGGGAGTGTGTGTTACTTCCCACTTGTGTACAGAGATGTGCTTTTGCTCTGGCCTGGACCTTTGGCAAATGTAGCACCCTGCCACTTTTTCCTCTATAAATTATCCAGGCCAGGCCACCACACATAACTCCATGCTAACGCCTTCATCCTGACTATGCCAGGATGTCCGTTGTGTATCAACTGCAAAACCTTCTCCCTCAATTTCTCTGGAATAATGACCCTGCTACCCCACAATAAGCATCCCTTATGAGAAGACAACTCATGTCTCCTCGTGAAGTATGCCTGGAACTCCGGGCCTGGACTCTTCTCTTGCCACCCTGAGACTACCCACATTAAGATCCTGCTCATGACCCTGTCTGCAGTGGTACCGGCAGCAATGTCCTTAACCTGGAGAGGGCACTCTGGTAGATCTTGGATAGCCAGTATTTGTTCAGCCGGCAGCGGATCAGGCTCGGTCATGATTAAAGGTAACCTACTTAATGCATCTGTGTGGCCCATATCCTTTCCTGGTTTGTGAACCAGTTTGCATGTGTACGCAGATAGAAATATGGACCACCTTAGCATCCTCGGGGATAGAATTTGTGGTGTTTGTTTATCTGTTGCGAACAGCCCCAACAGAGGTTTGTGATCCGTGAAAATAGTGAATTCCCTGCCATACAGGTAGTCATGAAATTTCTTGACACCCGATACTATTGCCAGTACCTCCTTATCAATTTGAGTGTAATTTCTTTCTGCCGTGGACAGTGTTCGAGAGTAATAAGCAATAGGCCTCTGCTCCCCATTTTCCTCTATGTGACTCAGAACAGCGCCCACGCCATAAGGGGATGCATCACATGCGATGCAGATGGCCTTATTTTCTATAAAATGTGTGACAGTTGAATTACTGGACAAAAGATGTTTCAAATTTTTGAAACTGTGTTCATGGACTGTGGTCCAATTCCATGGGGTTTTCTTGTCTAACAATCTATGTAAACGCTCAGCAATTGCTGCCTTGTGGGGCAAGAAAGCATGAAAAAAATTAAGTAATCCCAGAAAAGCTTGCAATTCAGCCTTGTTTTTAGGGATAGGAGCCATTTTAATTGCTCTTACCTTATTATCAGTTGGGTGAATTCCTTTGGCATCAATCCTGAACCCTAAGAATTCAGTGGATGCCACTCCAATGCTGCACTTTTCATTTTTTAGTTTGAGCCCTGCAGAGTGGAATCTGTTTAAAACAGCCTGCAGCCTGTCAGCCAAAATCTCCTCAGACTCCCCAGCAATCAGGACATCATCAAAGTAAGAGCATACTCCAGGTATGCCCTTCAGAGTCCTTTCCATCACCTCTTGAAAAATTCCAGGAGCTACAGAGACATCAAACTGCAAATGGTTAACTCTGAAAGCCCCTCTGTGTGTTACAATTGTCTGAGCGTCAGCCGTCTCCCTGGTAACTGGGAGCTGCTGGTACGCTTGCGCAAGATCTAACTTGGCAAAGATGGCACTGCCCTGGACTGCAGATAGGACATGCTGGACCATCAGGACCGGGTAAGCATGCGGATTTAAGGCCCGGTTCACCATGGCCTTATAATATGCACAAATTCTAACCTCCCCATTAGCCTTTAGTGGGGTAACTATGGGAGTCTCCCAATCTCCCCCCTTCACGGCCTCTAACACCCCTTGTTTAACTAACTTATCCAATTCGCTCTCAATTTTATGCTTGAGCACAAATGGAACTCTACAGGGCTTAATTCATACCGGCAGCACATTTGGGTTTAGCTTAAATTTAATGGGGGCCCCTGTATATTTGCCAAGTTTGCCATCAAATATGTCTGCAAACATTTTGCAGATGGATTTGAGGCTTTTTGGCTGGGTATTATGGATCCCTGAGATCCCTATGCCCAAAGGCTCAAACCAATTCAGCCCCACTAAACTAGTCCTCTGTCCCTGGGTTACCAGTACGTCCTAAGGACCTTTGAAATCCTTAAACCCCACTAACATGGTGGCCTCCCCCTTGATTTTAATAGGGGTGTGCTGGAAATCAGACAACTGAATGCTGGTGGGTTTCAAAGGAACCCACCACTTGCTCTGGCCACAAACCACTTTAAAAGTCTCATAAGAAATTATTGAGACTGCGGAACCAGAGTCGAGCTCCATCTTGCAAGGTACACCTTGCAGATGGACCTCTGGTTTAATTTTTGCGGTGAGCAGACGGTGGATTTCCGTGTGCGACACAGTCCTCCTGCTCTCACAAAAATTAGGAGGTGTGCGCTGGGGGGGCTCAGAACCTTTTAGCGCTGCATCCAAAGATTAAAGTTCATGAAGGCTGTCCCGGTTGTGATTCTGGCAGACAGCTTGGATGTGTCCCATCTTGCCACAGGAATGACACTTCACAGTTCAGAACTTGCAGGTCGCTCTTGGGTGATTCCCTCCACAGCTGGCATATTTTTGGATGTTTCCTCTGCAGCTGCTGCAGCTGCAACTGGTGCATTTGTTGGCCGTTGTGGTCTTCCACTGGCTTTCATCGTTGATGTGTCATGTTAGGTGTTTTGCTAGCCTTTGAAGTACGGCATCAATTTCTTCCTCCTCAACTGCTTCCATGCTTCTGCCGTATGCAGCGCTCTCCTGGTGGACTGTACCTTCTGAGCTGCCGCTGGGTTGGTGTGTGGGCTGGTCTGAGCCACTGGATGCCTCATGGGCCATTACCTTGTCCAGGAGCTCTTACAGACTCATGAACGGTTTTGCGAGTATTTTTTGACCCAGCCAGTTGTCCCTTAGTCCCAGCACAATCTGGTCGTGTATTCTGTCTTCCAGATTGGGGAACTTACAAAGACGGGCGGCTTGTCTCATGGCCACAATGTATTTAGCCATCACCTCGCCCTATAGCTGCATCCGCTGGGTGAAATGGAACTGCCAGAACATTTCAGACCTCTTTGGCATAAAATGCCCACTTAGTTTGTCCATGAGGTCCTTGTACGAAACGGATGTGATGTGCGCCAGTGAACACAACCCGACAGCCACATCATATACGTCTGATCCACTGAGGCACAGCAAAGCTGCCGCTTTATGCCAGTCTTTCTTGATCTAGTTAACCAGTAGGTACCCTTCAACCTGTCCCAGATGCGACTTCCAGCATTCGGGCTGGCTGATGTCGAATTCATGGATGTGGCCGAGTTTTGCTATGCTGTGTCCGATCCGGCAGATTCTGCTTTGTTAGAATGGACTTAGGGAGAGGTATCTCTTCCCTCGGTCCCAGTGACTCCAGCTAGTGCATCAGCTAGTGATTTCAGCTCTGAAATGAAGCAGCATCCCACCTTCGTCACCACTATTGGGTTGCGGGTTCTGGACTGCATGGACTGCATGGAAAACACCAGGCAGATGAGTGCAGCATGTCAACTCTGAACTGGATAATAGGGCTGACTGACACCCTTATATAACTGGTCAGGTACACCCAAGGCCAATCCCTTTATCTGAATTTCCTGCCATCCGCGGGCCAACCAATCCTGTCGCAGTACAGCACCACCTGGTGGTGTCAGTGGCCGCTGCTATCATGATCACCCATCTATATACATATGATACGATATGATAATATTTATTATAACAGTAATAGTGGCAAATATCTGTAGCTCAGGCCTAGGAAAAGGTTGAAGGTTCATTCTCCAAGTTTAGGGCTGGTTTCCAAATGTTTTGCTACCAGGCTAGGTAACATTTTCAGCACAGTTTAGGGGGTGTAAGTGTTCTGTTTATAAGGGCTTTGGGTATGGATATGTCAGGTGAGGGCCTGTAATGGGTCTTGTAATGGGTCAGGTGTGAGTCATCAGTGAGAAACTTGTGATGGGTCTTGTGATGGGGAGGTTACATCAGGTCAGAGTCATTGGGAGGTGAACTGCTGGGGGGGGCTTAGGTGGATTGGTTGAGAGTCAGTGATGTCTTTGGTTGACTGTGCAGTTGATTTTGATTATTCAGCTGTACTTGAAGGTTCTTTTAACAATAGAAGGAAAATTTAAATTTTCCAGGGAATTTTCCAAAAGCTCATGGCAACCATTTATATACGTAGATAATTGTTAAATTATCTCAATAAATGTTGAAGAGCATATACAAAGATACATTCTACCAGCTTCCCTAATATTTAAATGTGTGATCTTTGAACTTCCCACAGAGAGGGCCTCCTCAGGGTGCCTCCGGTCAGGGAATGCCGACTGGCGGCCCCCAGGGGGAGAGCCTTCTCTGTGGGTGCCCCGGCTTTGTGGAACCAACTGCCGGTGGAGCTCCGGACGGCATCGGACCTCCAAACTTTCCGTCGTGGTCTGAAGACCCATTTGTTTGAATTGGCTGGTCTGGCCTGATGGGGGAGCTGGGTTTTAAATTGTCATTTTAGATTGTATTATTGTTTTTTAATTGGGCATTGATTTAATCTTTGTTTTAACTTTTGTATAGTATTGTATTTTTATTTATATGCCCTGTGAACCGCCCTGAGTCCCCAGGGAGAAGGGCGGTATATAAATTAAATAAAACGAAACGAAACGAAACGAACTTAAGAGACAAACCTTAGGATTTCATCTGGAAATTAATTTTCAGGTAGCATAATGTTTAGCTTAGATACTATACATGCTTTTTCCATTTATTTATTTCAATACTTCTAATGCAATGTATGGCAAAAATTAATATATTAAAACTAAATAAAACATGTATTAATAAGGAGGACCACCAGAATCACCATGAGACAGAATGGGATAATCTCCAAAAAAAAAGTCCACTCTCTTGCTTCCATCAAAAATGCCTTCATCCTATATTAGTATAGTATTCTTGTTGAATAGGGATGGGAAAGCCTGTAACTATTTGTAGACCCTTTATGTAAAGAAGAGGAGAATTTATCAGGTTTTTGTTGTTGTTGTTGTTGTTGTTAGTGTTGGATATATGTTTTCCTGTTGTCCTTTTTTGCATTTTATTCTTGTTGATAAAATAAAATAAATGTATTAAAAATGCCTTCACCCTAAGGCAAGACAAAGGTCTATTTTCTTGACTCCAAGAACATATACTATTGGCATTTTAAAAATATCTTGCTCTAAAATCATTTAGTATTATAAATATCATCACTATCTCTTTCATGCACGTTGAAAGTAACAGGACAACCCAGAATAGTGCATGCCTCTTTGACAAATGACTTTTTGGCATCATCTTCTTGATCAAAATTATTACTGTTATTTCATTGCAAAATGTAGTGGACAATTTTTACCAGTGTTGTTACAAAGCAGTCAGATTCCATAGGTGATTATTTCCCCTGTAATTATATCATCAACAATTACTTCTATACTTAAAAAAAACCAGCACAGACAAATAACAAGGTTAAAGGATACCTATACAGGTATTATTTTATCTGTCTATTTCACAATTGTCCAGAGAAGGCTTCAAAAATAAGTTAATTGAAGTCAGTGTGTCTGATTTAAATATCAGAGTAAATATATATGTTTTGGAATCTGGATGAACAATATAATTGCAAGATGGTGGGGGGTTGGGCATTGATTGTAGTAACACTGACATTTCAAATTGTTCAGATCAGGTCTTCTGTGACATGTCCCAAAAGTCATCCTCTTTCTATTCTTCACAGATATTTTTATCCTGGTGACTTTACTATTGGTGGTATTCTTTCTCAGATTTATGTATTTTCCAATCTATTAAACTTTGAAGAAGATCCTTCTTCTGAAGTATATGATTTCATCAAGTAAGGTAGAACATGTTTTCCTTTGGTTTAGAACCACATTATATCTTTAGTGAGCCAATCTAACTAACACTAAAATTATTTCTCCGAATTCTTAGGAGACTTATTTGCAATATTGTCTTTCTAAGAAAAGGGACGCGGTGGCTCAGTGGGTTAGGACGCTGAGCTTGTCGATCAGAAGGTCGGCAGTTTGGCGGGTCGAATCCCGAGTGCTGCGTAACAGAGTGAGTGCCTGTTACTCATCCCAGCTTCTGCCAACCTAGCTGTTCGAAAGCACGTAAAAATGCAAGTAAAAAAATAGGGACCACTACGGTGGGAAGGTAACAGTGTTCCGTGCGCCTTTGGCCTCTAGTCATGCCGGCCACATGACCACGGAGACGTCCTCGGACAAGCACTGGCTCTTCGGCTTTGAAACGGAGATGAGCACCGGCCCCTAGAGTCGGAAACGACTAGCACGCATGTGCGGGGGAATCTTTACCTTTACCTTTACCTTTCTAAGAAACTTCACTTTTCCTTCCCACAGTCATTATGTTTATGATATCAAAATGGGGGTTTCGTGAAGGTATCAATACATAGAGGCTATTGATGGTGATCACATATGTTAACCATGTCCTATTTTTTATAGCTGTTATGTCATGCAAAAACTTTGCATTGACCAGAAACAATGGTCTTAGTGCCTTAAACTTCATGTGTTGTCGGGAAGGGACTTCACTGACTAGAGTGAGCTTTTCCTTCAATGATACCATGATAGGAATACATTACAAAGTTTGTTCACAATATTTTAGGAAGAATTAGAGTGAATGTATAAAAAAGTATTTTGTCATCAAGGAAAAGAATTCTCTCCAAGAAAAAAAATATTGTTCTCATTTCACAATATTTTAGTTGACGCTTTAGCTATTAACACCAATTGTGCCTGCTTTTAACCTGTAGTCTAATTTCCTTGGAAAATTGTCCCAGAATATTTGTTATAAAGTATGGATGATGGTTTGCATGTAAATGTGCTCTAGCTATTTAAAAGGACATTCTTTTAAATTAATTCTTCCTTTCTGCTTCAGAATAATACATGTTTCCCTATTGTGGAGTCTGTAATTTTCAAGATTTAATTTTGAAGATTGAGCACAAGGATTGCTTGCTTTCAATGTTGAGAATTTTCTTTCTAAGGACAAATTTGACATTTGAAAATCATTCTAGATTTATTCTTTAGCCCTGCAAATCCACAGGAAGTCGAATAATCTCTTTTTAACAGACATGCAGTTTATATTATTTCTTTTTTCCCCCTTTTTTACAATTATTCTTTTGTGTTGCATTAAACCTATCTTCGGATTTTATTCAAGCCATTATATTTAAGTGTTTATCCTGGAACAATTTAAATTTTGCATAGTGGAGTTGATTCTATTTTCTCCATTATTCATTTTTTAACCCCTAGATTACAGGGAGAGGAGATCTTCTGAAATTTGATTGCTAAATTTATATCTAGAATAAAACTTGTAGCAACCAAGCTGTATTGGTAATATAAACAGTAAAAAAGTAGTCTAAACTAAGCCTAGCTAATTATTTCTCAGTTTAATTATGCAGACATTGTCTCATTTAATTTGGATTGGTGTAAATTTCCCTATATATTGTGCTGGAATCCACTTCTTTAGCATAATATAAATGTTTGATTTTTAAAAATGCTCATATAAAAATGCTGCAAACAAAGCATCTTGAGACAGTTCTGCACAGAATTGCTGCATTGTACTAAAGCCATCCCCATTTAAAGTTTTATCTTTTATCTTTCCATTCATTCTCTTCTGAGTCCTTTGCTGTCATTTTTTCTCTCTCCTGGAAATCCATAGCAGAGAATGATCTCTGTGAAGACAGCTTTTGGGGTCAGGTTCTCAAAGCCATAGAGCTAGAGATAAAGCCACAATTCAGCAATAAATGTGTGATATGGGTCTTAGGGATTTCCCCACATTTGGCAAGATAATAGAAAAATGCCTTTCTGCCAGAAAATTCCCTATCCAATAATATCTGTCCAACTTGCCAATTTTTTTATCATAGTATCTCTTTCTAAAAGAAAGCATTCTTCTGTTATATTTGTAACTGAGGAAAAAAATAATAATTTTGCCTTACACCCTTTAGATACATGAGACTGATCACAAGAAAATTCTAGAAAAAGTTATGTAGACATTACACAAAAAACTTCAACAGTGACATCTGAAAATGTTTGAAAGGCAACATCTATAGAACTCTAAATGTTTAAAATTGATTTGGATACTTTGTGATGATGAAGAATTCTTTCATCAAGTGTTACCGGCAGTGCTTTTTTTGTAAAAGAAAAAGGTGCCGGAACTCACACATGTCATACAGCCCGCCATGCCTACCCTACAAGGTTCCATCGAAAAAAGGTGCCGGAACTCCGTTCTGAGCGTTCTATGAGAAAAAAAGCCCTGGTTACTGGTAGTACCAAAATTCAAATATTTAAAAATTCATACCAAGTTTTCTTTTCCCTTCCCTCTTAGGGCATGGAAATACAACCCAGCTAATAGCAATTCATGCCTTTTATTCATTTCTTGAAATGTGGTTTTTGTGTTATATTTTAAAGACAATCCATCAAAAGCTTTTATTTTTATTACAGTGTATTAACTCACAACTACCAACATATTCTAGCTTTGCAATTTGCAGTTGGAACAATTAATGAAAATCCAAGCATCTTGCCTAATATCACTTTGGGTTTCCATGTGCTGAACAGCAATTTTCTTGCCAGATGGACTAACCGTGCCTCAATGGAACTGCTCTCTACCCCAGACAGGTTTATCCCAAATTATAAGTGTGATGTCCAGACCAATATAGCCACTGTTATTGGTGGTCCAAACAGTAATGTTTGCCTTTTTATGGCAAGCATTCTATGCATCTACAAAATTCCACAGGTGAGTTGACGTCATTCAAACAACAATTGGAAAGAGTGGGGTTTTTTTCTTTTGCATTTTATATATCCCTTTGCAATTAGTAAGAAAATAAATGTTGTTGTTTTTTTAATAGAAGAAGAGACACGGATGTCTTCTGAAGTGATTTTTTTTTTAATTCTGACTCAGTGAATGAAACAGTGTTCCAAAATTTTAGAGGTCTCACAAAGAAGAGACCTCTGGTGAAAGCACCAGAAGGCAAGACAAGAAGCAATGGATAGAAACTACTCAAGGAGAGAAGCAACATTGAATTAAGGACAAATTTCCTGACAATTAGAACAATAAATCTGTGGAATGATTTGCTTTCAGAATTTGTGGGTACTCCATCAGTAAAGGCTTTTAAAAAGAGACTGGGCAGCCATTTGTCTGAAATGGTATAGGCTCTCCTGCTTGAGCAAGGGGTTGGATTAGAAGACTTCCAAGATCCATTCCAACTTTGTCATTCTATATTCTGAATCTGTAATCCACTTACAGATTAAGATTTTCATACCACTGTTATTACAAGTTTCTGAGAGATGTAAAAAGCCCATAAACTGTCATGGTACAGTACAGAGGAAAACATATCAATGCAAGCAATATTTAAAAAACTAAGTAACAATTATAAGAAATAAATGATAGCAATTTCTCAGTTAATTAAAGCTCCATTTTGACTTGTCCTCAAATTGCGAGAAAAGTTGAGAAAAGACTAAGTAGCAGAGGAAGTCTCTTCCATAGACCAGAGATTATCATGGGGAGATTCTGTCTCTTGGTCCCACCTGTCTGAGTACAGAATAATTCACAAGGAGAAGCAATTCTTTTCCCCTGATAGGTTCAGCCAGGTTGGTTGATCCTAGTTGAAGAAACCAACCCTAAAGACAAAACATTATAGGTTTATCCCAAAATATTAATACTTCTTAAATGCATTCTATCCTGGAATCTATCTCATTAAATTTAATTATAATTAATAATATATTTTTAGTTTGCATATGGTTCAGCTGCAGTGATGAATGACAAATCTCAAGGAGTTTTCCTTCATCATCTATTCCCAATTCTGGACCATCAGTATAAGGGGATTCTCCAGTTATTGCGGCATTTAAAGTGGACATGGATTGGTGTTATATATGTAGATGATGACATCGGAGAGAGTTTTATGGAAAACACATTGCCCATTTTCATGCAGGATGGTATCTGCTTTGATTTTGCAAAAACATTTCCACAAGCAAGTTTTTCCTCAGAAATCAATCCAATAGCATTGGAAGGACTGAAGACAATAAGAATTGTTATGGAAAGGACAGCCAACACAGTCCTTGTATTGGGTGAAATTCAAAGTATTATGATTTTAAGAATTATGCTTCAATTCTCCAAATTTCATGAAATACCAATGAAAGCAAAAGTATGGATTTTTACTGCCCAAATGGATTTCACATCACTTCCGCTGCTACGGAGCTGGGACATGGACTTCATCCATGGGGCTCTCTCCTTTGCAGTTCACACCAAAGAAGTTTTCAGCTTCCCTCAATTCCTTCGAACGAGAAAGCTTCCATCAGAAAAAGAAGATGGTTTTTCCAGGGATTTCTGGGAAGAAGCATTCCAATGCTCTTTCTCTCATTCCAATGTAGAAACAAAGTCAGGGGGAATCTGCACTGGAGAAGAGAAGTTAGAAACCCTTCCTGGGTCTATTTTTGAAATGAGTATGACCAGCCACAGCTATAGCCTTTATAATGCTGTTCATGCAGTGGCAGAAGGCTTGCATGCTATGCATTCCTGGACAATGAACAAAAGAGTAATCAAAGGAGAAGGAAGAAGGGAGTTTCTCAATCAACAACCATGGAAGGTAAATTATTTATTTTATTTTATTTTATTTTATTTTATTTTATTTTAATTTTATTTTATTATTTTATTTTATTTTATTTTATTTATTTTATTTTATTTTATTTTATTTTATTTTATTTTATTTTATTTTATTTTATTTTATTTTATTTTATTTTATTTTATTTTATTTTATTTTATTTTATTTTAATTTTATTTTATTTTATTTTATTTTATTTTATTTTATTTTATTACATTTATATACCGCCCTTTCCCGAAGGACTCAGGGTGGTTTACAGGCTGATTAAAAAACCAAGATACAAAAGTTAAAAACAATTTTTTTAAAAAAATTATATTTGTCCCTGCATAAATAAAACCCCAGTTAAAATTAAGATTAATCCTCAGCCTGGGCCAGAGAGCTTGAAGAGCCAGGTCTTCAGGTCCCGGAGGAATGAACGGAGGTCGGGGGCAGTCCTCAGCTCCACTGGCAGCTGGTTCCAAAGGGCAGGCTCCCCCACTGAGAAGACCCTATCCCTGGGTGTCGTCCGCTGGCAATCTCTTACCGGCGGCACCCTTAGAAGACCCTCCCTGTGGGAGCACACTGGACGAAGGGAACTTGATGCCGGCAGCAGGTGTTCCCTCAGATATCCCAGACCCAAGCCATTTAGGGCTTTCTAGGTCATCACCAGCACCTTGAATCTCACCCGGAGGGCAACCGGAACTTGTTATGAATACTAATGCAGGAAACCCCATTTCCTCTCCGGCCCTAGCAATGCTGCCCAGCTGAACCATAACAATGCAGGCTGCTATCACAAGGTAAAGCCAAGTATCCTCAGGATGTTGATTATATTGCTCTCCATTCTGCTAGACAATATCTTCTAGGGGCTTCATATAATTTTTAAAGAATAGTAATAAGATGATAAAACCTTGGAGCCCTGCAGAAAATATGGAAATTGGTGCATACTCTTCCTCCTCTTAATTACTAAAGGAAGCAATTCCCCCCCCCCCAAAAAAAAGGTTCCTCTAATCACCAGCTTTCATATGACGGCCTGATGGAAAAATGATCTAGATTAGCACAGGGCACTAAGACATCCAAGAGAATCAGGAAGAGCTTCCCCTCCATTCAGGTTCATACAAAACCTATAGGCTACAATGTCCAATGCCAAATCTACTCAACATCCAGATTTTAAAATATCATAATGGATTTGAGGCTTCAGCTAAGACTTGATGCATCTTTCATTAGTTCTGGCTCAGTACTAAGTCAGTCTCTTGGGCCAGATACTTTCCCTCAGCCATGGAAACCAGGCAATGGGAAACCTCTTCCAAATGTTGCCCAAAAAAAACCTTCAAGGACTTTTCATCAGGAGTCCAGTGACTTGAAGCCTGAGATATACACAAACTAAACAAACATTTCTATTCCTTCCTTCCTTCCTTCCTTCCTTCCTTCCTTCCTTCCTTCCTTCCTTCCTTCCTTCCTTCCTTCCTTCCTTCCTTCCTTCCTCCCTTCCTTCCTCCCTCCTTCGCTCCCTCCCTCTTTCTTTCTTTCTTTCTTTCTTTCTTTCTTTCTTTCTTTCTTTCTTTCTTTCTTTCTTTCTTTCTTTCTTTCTTTCTCTCTCTCTCTCTCTCTCTCTCTTTCTTTCTTTCTTTCTTTCTCTCTCTTTCTTTCTTTCTCTCTCTCTCTTTCTTTCTTTCTTTTTTCTTTCTTTCTTTCTCTCTCTCTTTCTTTCTTTTTTCTCTTTCTTTCTTTCTTTCTTTCTTTCTTTCTTTCTTTCTTTCTTTCTCTCTCTCTCTCTCTCTTTCTTCTTTCTTTCTTTCTTTCTTTCTTTCTTTCTTTCTTTCTTTCTTTCTTTCTTTCTTTCTTTCTTTTCTCTCTCTCTGTCTCTCTCTCTCAACAGATGTTTCACACTTTTCTATTGGAATTTGCACATTGTAAGGGTATAGCAAAACCAAACAAAACTAAACAAAAATAGATGCTTAACTGTATTATTTTTTCTCCTGAGTGTATCTATAAATGGGTTCAGAACTGTAGAGGGAAAAAAAAGTAGTACAATCCTACAAAATATGCAGGAACATGTTGGAAGTGATCCAAGTCATGGTAAACTCCATGACTAACATATTAACCTTATTTTAAATGTATCAATAAGCTCTTGTTCCTCAAGCTGATCCAATTCACTATTTTGACAAAGGTAAATCTTTCCCTAGGAGTGCATTGTATTCCCATCTATTTATTTATATCTCTGTTAATAAGTACAGTTTCTCAGAGCCATTTTATTAAGCTAATAAAACAAAAGGTCTTTTATTTCACTCCTTAAAAAGATTGAAAGCACATCAGACATTAAATGGAGGGATCCAAGAAGGGACACAATAAATATCTAACATGATAGATTTATAATATTTATTTTTAATATATGTAAAATAATATAACTCCTAAAAGTATTATTGGACTATTATTCCTGGAGTTCTTATTCTTCTTATTTTTCCCCCCATTTCAATTTAGCTTCATTACTATTTGAAAAGCAACTCATTTAACAATAGTGTTGGAGAAACCTTCACCTTTAGTTCACAAGGGGAATTAATAGCTGGATTTGATATTATAAATTGGGTCACATTTCCCAATCAATCCTTCAAGAGAGTGAAAGTTGGAAGAGTGGATTCTCCTGGGAAAGTGCTCATCATTTCTGAAGATACTATTATATGGCCCAATGATTTCAAACAGGTGATTTTCAACACAGAAGTTATTAAACTCTTTCTTGAGGCTTTAAAACATAGAAGGAATGTGATTAATTTTTTTTTACCTCAAACGGAAGGGGTGGGGAGGTAAAACCAATCTTTTTTGCAATGTCATTTTTATTTTATTGTAATTGTTGCAGTCACACTTACAACTTGTCTCCAGTCATCATCAATGTATAACCTGTAAAACATTACAGAAGAGAGCCATTTTGGTGTATTAGTAAAGGCACCAGGCTAGAAATTAGGAATCTTTGAATTCTGGTCCTCAGTGCTTTTTTTGTAAAAGAAACGGTGCCGGAACTCACACATGTCATACAGCCCGCCTTGCCTACCCTACAAGGTTCCATCCAAAAAAGGTGCCGGAACTCCGTTCTGAGCGTTCTATGAGGAAAAAAAGCCCTGCTGGTCCTGCTGTAGGTACAAAGCCAGCTGGGTAAGCTTGGGCCAGTCCCTCTCTCTCCCAGCCCTGGGAAGTAGGCAATGGCAAACCACTTCTGAAATCTTGCCAAGATAAGTAAACAGATTTGCCAGGCAGTCACCAGAAAAGAAAACATGTTAGACACCCACCCCGCCCCCAAATTACCAAGTTGTTTTTCTGAATAGTGACATATGCTCAACTCTTCCATTTCCACACAGGTTCGCCCCATTTCTCTATGTAATGACAATTGTCATTCTGGTTATAGTAAAGCCAAGATTGAGGGAAAACCATTTTGCTGCTATGGTTGCTATTCATGTCCCAAAGGGAAGATTTCAAACCAAATTGGTAAGCGTTGCTATATGCAATTATTATTCAAGTACTGAACATTTATTTATTTATTTATTTATTTATTTATTTATTTATTTATTTATTTATTTATTTATTTATTTATAATGAGACTTGTATGCTGCCCTATCTCCTGAAGGACTCAGGGCGGCTAACAACAATAAAATACAAATATATACAAATATTAAAAAAGAATTAAATTGTGTCAAAGTCCCACTAAAACCAATAAAAATATTTAAAATCATAATTAAAAACCCCATTATCATCAGTCCAGGTTGGCCTGTTGGAAAAGATATGTCTTAAGGTCACGGCAAAAGGACCGAAGGTCTGGGGCCATCCGGAGCTCCCGGGGGAGTTCATTCCACCAAGCAGGTGCCCCAACAGAGAAGGCCCTCACCCTGGGGGTTGGCAGCCGACATTGTCTGGCCGACGGCACCCTGAGGAGGCCCTCTCTGTGTGAACGTACAGGGTGATGGGAAAATGTTCCTGGCAGCAGACGGTCCTGCAAATATCCCGGGCCTAAGCCATGTAGGGCTTTATAGGTAAGAACCAGCACCTTGAATCTCACCTGGAGGGCAACCGGTAGCCAATGCAGCTCACGCAGGATGGGTGTAATATGGGAATATCAGGATGCTCCCATCACAACCCGCGTGGCCGCATTCTGCACCAGCTGAAGCCTCCGAGTGGTCTTCAAGGGCAGCCCCATGTAGAGAGCATTGCAGTAATCTACCCGGGAGGTGACGAGTGCATGAGTACATAAAGCATCTCGGTCCATATAGGGTCGCAACTGGTGCACCAGGCGAACCTGTGCAAATGTTCCCTGGCCATGACTCCAACATGATTTTCTAAACTGAGTCATGCATCCAGGAGGACGCCTAAGTTGTGTGCCCTATCAACGGCAGGCAACACCTCTAGCACACTCATATAAGTATCATAGTTAAAAAAATAATTCTAAATCTTAACTGTATTGATAAAGTGCATCTTCCATATTAGTTGTCTGAGAAAAAAACTAATTGAACTGCCAAACAACAACATGCATCGACATTTCACTGCAAATCAAATATAGAATTTCTCTGTAAAATTCTAATAATTATTAAATGAGACAGAGAAAGAGACTGACAGAGAGAGACAGAGAAATGATAGATAAACAGAAAGACAGACAGATAAACAGAATAGACAGAGAGACGGAATAGACAGCAAATAGATTTCTTTGTAAATAATGGACACCAAATTTATACAAATATCTTGAATTGTAGCTTCTAAATATTCTAAGAAATATATGGCCTGGCTAGCCAGATGGTTATCAGGAGATGGCACAATTTATATTCTGTAGATTCAGCTTTGTGTATAAGGCATTTATTATTTGCATATATTAGTTTTTAATCACCATAATATCCAAACTGAATAATAACCACTAATAAATAAAAATACAATACAAAGAAACCATTTGTGGGAAAGTTTATTTATTCACTTAGTTATAAAAATATTCTGCTTTTCATATTCCCCCCACATAGCGAAGAAAAGATATGCACTTAGAAATAATATATCATTTACTATTATTATTGGGAGAGAAGAAAGTTGAGCAAAGCAAATGGTTGCTACAGCGAAGCCAGCTTCCCATAAATGCTACTTTCCAATGTTGTTGTTGTTAGCTGCAAAGTCATGTCCAACCCATCGCGACCCCATGGACAATGTTCTGCCAGACCTTCCTGTCCTCTACCATCTTCTGGAGTCCATTTAAGCTCACGCCTACTGCTTCGTAGGGACGTGGTGGCTCAGTGGGTTAGGACGCTGAGCTTGTCGATCAGAAGGTCGGCAGTTTGGCGGGTCGAATCCTGAGTAGTGCCGCCTAGCAGAGTGAGCGCCTGCTACTCGTCCCAGCTTCTGCCAATCTAGCAGTTCGAAAGCACGTAAAAATGCAAGTAGAAAAATAGGGACCACTACGGTGGGAAGGTAACAGTGTTCCGTGCGCCTTTGGCGTCTAGTCATGCTGGCCACATGACCACGGAGACATCCTCGGATGAGCGCTGGCTCTTCGGCTTTGAAAGGGAGATGAGCACCGGCCCCTAGAGTTGGAAACGACTAGCACTCACGTGCGGGGGAACCTTTACCTTTACCTTTACCTACTGCTTCAGTGACTCCATTGAGCCACCTCATTCTCTGTCGTCCGCTGCTTCTATTGCCCTCAATCTTTCCCAGCATTAGGCTCTTCTCCACTGAGTCCTTCCTTCTCATTAGATGGCCAAAGTATTTCATTTTCAACTTCAGGATCTGGCCTTCTAAAGAGCAGTCAGGGTTGATCTCCTCTAGGACTGACCAGTTTGATTGCCTTACAGTCCAAGGGACTCACAGGAGTCTTCTCCAGCACCACAGTTCAAAGGCCACAATTCTTTGACGCTCAGCCTTTCTTATGGTCCAACTTTCACTGCCATACATTGCAACTGGAAAGACCATAGCCTTGACTATATGCACTTTAGTTGACAGGGTGATGTCTAGATTTGCCATGGCTTTCCTCCCCAGGAGCAAGCATCTTTTAATTTCTTGGCTGCAGTCCCCATCTGCAGTGAACTTGGAGCCCAGGAAAATAAAATCTGTCACTACCTCCATTTCTTCCCCATCGATTTGCCAGGAATTGAGAGGGCCAGATGCCATGATCTTGGTTTTCTTAATGGTAAGTTTCAACATATGTTTTGCACTCTCCTTCTTCACCCGCAACAAGAGGCTCTTTAGTTCTTCTTCACTTTCTGCCATTAGAGTGGTGTCATCTGCTATTTTCCAATAGTAACTCCTATTTATCTGGCACTTCCTCTCCCATTTCATGATTCAACTCAGTTAAAGAGTTTACCCTCCAAGATTGGTTGTGTTTTCTAAAGCATGTTTCTTTTACAGATATGGAAGACTGTTTTCAGTGTCCAGAAGATCAGTATCCCAATATGGATCGGAATCTGTGCCTTCCAAAAGTTACCAGCTTCCTCTCATTTGAAGAACCTTTGGGAATTATGCTCACCTTTTCAGCTCTTTTGTTTTCTTTCCTCACAGCTTTGGTGCTTTTTATCTTCATTAAGCACCGGGAGACTCCCATTGTCAAAGCCAACAACCGGAACCTCAGCTATGTTCTTCTCATTTCTCTTTTGTTTTGTTTCCTTTGCACTTTGCTCTTTATTGGACAGCCCACAAAGCTTATGTGTCTCCTTCGACAAACAACCTTTGGCATCATCTTCTCCATAGCCATTTCTTCAGTTTTGGCCAAGACCATCATTGTGGTCCTTGCCTTCATGGCAACCACACCAGGAGGTGGGATGAGAAAATGGTCTGGAAAGCAAATGGCCAGCTCCATTGTCCTCTCCTGCTCTTTTATTCAAGCCTTGATTTACAGTGTATGGTTGGTGACTGATCCTCCCTTTTCAGATGTTGACATGCATTCCCTGATGGAAGAAATTATCCTGGAATGCAATGAAGGCTCTATCACCATGTTTTACATTGTCCTGGGTTTTCTGGGCTTCCTAGCTACCATTAGCTTCACGATGGCCTTCCTGGCCAGGAACTTGCCTGACAGTTTCAATGAAGCCAAATTTATCACCTTCAGCATGTTGGTCTTCTGTAGTGTCTGGGTGTCCTTTGTTCCAACCTATTTAAGCACAAAGGGCAAATACATGGTGGCCGTGGAGATTTTTTCCATCTTGGCCTCCAGTGCTGGTTTATTGGTCTGTATCTTTTCCCCTAAATGCTATATCATTCTAGTGCAGCCTGAATTGAATAACAAGGAACAGCTAAGAAGACGAAAGTCATAGTCAAAGAATACTGCAGTTTATTTTATTATAAAGGTAAAGGTTTCCCCGCACATGCGTGCTAGTCGTTTCCAACTCTAGGGGCCGGTGCTTATCTCTGTTTCAAAGCTGAAGAGCCAGCGCTTGTCCGAGGACGTCTCCGTGGTGATGTGGCCAGCATGACTAGACGCCAAAGGCACATGGAACGCTGTTACCTTCCCACCATAGTGGTACCTATTTTTCTACTTGCATTTTTATGTGCTTTCGAACTGCTAGGTTGGCAGAAGCTGGGATGAGTAACAGGTGCTTACTCTGTTACGCGGCACTCAGGATTCGACCCGCCAAACTGCCAACCTTCTGATCGACAAGCTCAGCATCCTAATCCACTGAGCCACCGCATCCCCTTTTATTTTATTATACTCATCAGCAATTTAAGACCTTGACTTACTTAGCATTGAAGTTTATCAGCTGTTTGCTGCCCAAAAACAAGTTTCAGATTACTATTAAAGCAATTGTATTACCAAATAAAATAATGGAACTAAAGTGTGTCTTTTTCATAATTAATAATTAAACTTAATATTTAAAAACATATTAGAAAGATATATTGGAAGAGTCTTTTAACAATGTATGGCAGACATGTCAAACACAAGGCCCGGGGGCCAGATCCGGCCCGCGAAGTGGTTTTATGCGGCCCGCGAAGCCATCCTGGAAACAGTGAGGGAACGGCCCCCACTGCCTTGGCCCTGGCACAGAGACCCTCCTCCTGCCAGAGACCCTGAGATCTGTCCCACTCCTGCCCAGGCCCCCATAGGCACCCTTGATGCAAACGATGTAGAGCTGGCCACGCCCACCCAGTAGGCCATACGCACTTTAGCCACACCCACCCAGTAGGCCATGCCCACCCAGGCCACACCCACCTGGCCCCCTGAGGGCAACCGCAATGCTGATGCGGCCCTCAATGAAATTGAGTTTGACACCCCTGATGTATGGAAAACCCTAAATATCAAGGGAACTTTTCAAAAGAATTCATGGCAACCATTGAAATATGTAAATAATTTTTGAAGCACTATGCAAAGATACATTCTACCAACTTCCCTGAAGTTTAAATGTATAGGGTTTAAATTTAAGAGGCAAATCTTAGGATTTCATCTGCAAATTAATTTTCAGCCAGTATAATGTTTAACTCAGATACTATACTTCCTTTTTCCATTTATTTATTTTAATACTTCTAACCCAGTGAATGGCTTGTTCTTGACAGATATAATAAATAATAATAATAAAATTAAAAATAAAAATAATAAATATTTAAAAATAATAAAACAAATAAATAATAAAAATATAGGTGTAAGTATAGCTCTAGTTTCAGTTTTATAATAATAAACTAAAATATACCCGATATCTGTGTATAAATCAGGGGTCGGCAACCTAAAAAAGGAAAAGAGCCACTGGGAACCGTTTCCATCACAAATTAAAAAAAGTGGGAGCCGCGTGTGTGTGTCCATGCACGCGCATGCGAAAAAAATGTTTTGTGCATGCGCAAAATGGTTTTTTGCGCATGCGCGGACGCACGCGGTTGCCAATTTTTTAAAAAGTGAGATGGAACCGGTTCCTGGTTGCCCGACGGCGACGGCCCATCTGCAAAGCTGCCGCTTTCAGCAGCTTTGCAGACGGGCCGCGGCAGCTTCCTCAAAGAGCAGCGCCCCTGCCCATTCTGAGAGGTGTGCGCGCACCTCTCTGAACGACTGGAGGTGCACGCGTACCTCCGCGCGAACGGGCAGAGGTGCCGCTCTTTGAGGAAGCTGTAGCGGCCCGTCTCCGAAGCTGCCGCTTTCGGCAGCTTTGCAGACGGGCCGCGGCAGCTTCCTCAAAGAGCAGCGCCCCTGCCCATTCTGAGAGGTGTGCGCGCACCTCTCTGAACGAACGGAGGTGCGTGCGCACCTCCCCAAACCTTTGGAGAGGTGCGCGCGTACATCCGCGTGAACGGGCAGAGGTGCTGCTCTTTGAGGAAGCTGTAGCGGCCCTTCTCCGAAGATGCAAACAAGCTTACAAACATTTGTATTAGCAAAAATAGAGAAGCCCATGAATGGTCATCCAGTTTAGTATTTTAAGCACAGATGTGATATGTGTTACTTCCATCCATTTATTTAACTTGAGATTATATAGATTACAACTATATAGAAATTAAATAAATACTGTATATATTGTAAAAGTATTAATGTGTATCTCTCAATTGATAGAAAAATAAAATTGTTGTTGTTGTTAGTTGTGAAGTCATGTCCAACCCATTGCGACCCCCATGGACAACATTCCTCCAGGCCTTCCTGTCCTCTACTATCTTCTGGAGTCCATTTAAGCTCACACCTACTGCTTCAGTGACTCCATCCATCGAGCCACCTCATTCTCTGTCGTCCCATTCTTCTCTTGCCCTCAATCTTTCCCAGCTTTAGGCTCTTCTCCAGTGAGTCCTTCCTTCTCATTAGGTGGCCAAAGTATTTGAGTTTCAACTTCAGGATCTGGCCTTCTAAAGAGCAGTCAGGATTGATCTACTCTAGGACTGACCGGTTTGATCACCTTGCAATCCAAGGGACTTGCAGGAGTCTTCTCCAGCACCATAGTTCAAAGGCCTCAATTCTTCGGTGCTCAGCTTTTCTTATGGTCCAACTTTCACACCCATACTTTGCAACTGGGAAGACCATAGCCTTGACTATACGCACTTTTGTTGGCAGAGTGATGTCTCTGTTTTTTTTTAGCATGCTGTCTGGATTTGCCATGGCTTTCCTCCCCAGGAGGAAGCATCTTTTAATTTCTTGGCTGCAGTCCCCATCTGCAGTGATTTTGGAGCCCAGGAAAATAAAATCTGTCACTACCTCCATTTCTTCCCCATCTATTTCACAGGAATTGAGAGGAATTAGACAATTAGTTATATGACTAATTGTCCCAACAATCTATGGAAGGATAGGAACTGACAGTTGAGACTGGATGGGGGGGGGAACCTGTCCTTCCATTCCCCCCACCATCCAGTCTCACCTGTCAGCACCTATCTTTCCATCCCCCCTGCCATTACAACTGATGAGGTTGCTTGGATGAGGAACAAAACAGTAGAGTTCCAGAAGAGATTAAACTGAAGTAGGAAAAATGTCATCATTGCTTCTGGACAGGGCTATGTTACTGCATACTGAATTGATGTATAATATGAGGTCTGGTTGAAATAAAAGTTTCTTGTTTAGGAGCAGATGGCCTCTGTGGAGCTGAGTGACTTTGAGCCAGTCACTGTCTCTCTCAGCCCAACTCACCTTGTAGGGTTATTCTTTGGGAGAAACTAGGAGGAGGAAAGTGTGTTTGATTTGCTTCCCACCTTGAGTTATTTGTAAAAATAGTAAAGGTGGGATGCAAATAAATAAATAAAGAGATGGATAAATTAAAAAAAAATCAGTCCCAGTGCCATTTAATGTCTACCTGGTTTAGACCTATGTATTTTAAGACCAACTGTTTGTAGATTTTAGAAAATGACTGTAATTTCCAGTTAATTTGCACCCAGCCTACCCACAGGCAATCTGTAGATCAAGTTTAGATCAAATGTATATGCCACTCATTGAACTAACAAACAATATAGTAAACCTTTATTAAACATCAGCAACCATCAGAAACAGGTGTCTGCCAAATTAAGACAAATAATAGGGAAGAAAAAGAGGGAAAAATGAGGAGTAGCAAAGAGATAAAAGGACAAACGACTTAATATCAACAATTTACATTGTTATATATTCATACATTAAAGTAATAGAACTTTCCAGAGGAATTGAAAACTAGTATTGTGGAATCAAACACAGGACCCAAAAATCAATTATCAAGGCTCAATAATTATTTATTCAGTGTTACCTCCAGAAAACAATGGCAGGGATTCCTACAGACAAAAGGATAAATTCATATTTATACATTCCAAGAAAGAAGAAAATGATAGTCATACAAATACATAGGTAATACGTGATGGAAGCATGAATATTCCTAATTAGCAAGCCTCAAGTTGCTTCCTCACCGTTGTATTGATAGTTTCTTTAAAAAGATTTATTGTCTTAATAAAAAGAAACATATCAGTTGTATTACCATAGACCAGGGGTGTCCAACTGCTGGCCCACAGGCCGAATACATCATGCAGAAGCCACGGCCACCCCATTGCCAGCAATGGCAAAACTGTCCTGATACATTGTGCGATGTCACATGACATTGCAAATTTGACATTTCTGCCATAGACATTAGGGTTGAAAAGAATATAGAGCAGGGGTGTCAAACTCAATTTCATTGAGGGCCGCATCAGCATTGTGGTTGCCCTCAGGGGGCCAGGTGGGTGTGGACTGGGTGGGCGTGGCCTACTGGGTGGGCGTGGCTAAAGTGCGTATGGCCTACTGGGTGGGCGTGGCCAGCTCTACATCATTCGCATCAAGGGTGCCTATGGGGGCCTGGGCAGGAGTGGGACAGATTTGAGGGTCTCTGGCAGAAGGAGGGTCTCTGGGCCAGGGCCAAGGCAGTGGGGGCCGTTCCCTCACTGTTTCCAGGATGGCTTCGCGGGCCACATGAAACCACTTCACAGGCCGGATCTGGCCCCTGGGCCTTGTGTTTGACATGTCTGATATAGAGCATATAAGTAGTCTGATCATGGATCTGGTTGAAAACCTTCTGGGATATTTGACAATAAAGGTTTATTATTATTATTATTATTATTATTATTATTATTATTATTATTATTATTATTATTATTATTATTATTATTATTATTATTCTGTTGGTTGCCCATTTATAATTTCATAGGGAGAGATATTTTTATTTCCTTTAAAGGTAAAGGTAAAGGTTCCCCCACACATGCGTGCTAGTTGTTTCCAACTCTGGGGGCCGGTGCTCATCTCTTTCAAAGCCGAAGAGCCAGCGTTTGTCCGAGGATGTCTCCATGGTCATGTGGCTGGCATGACTAGACACCAAAGGCGCACGGAATGCTGTTACCTTCCCACCATAGTGGTCCCCATTTTTCTACTTGCATTTTTATGTGCTTTCGAACTGCTAGGTTGGCAGAAGCTGAGATGAGTAACAGGTGATCACTCTGTTACGCGGCACTCGGGATTCGACCCGCCAAACTGCCGACCTTCTGATCGACAAGCTCAATGTCCTAACCCACTGAGCCACCGCGTCCCACATTGAAAAATATCATGATATAATTACATATTGTTCTATATAACAAAAGATAAACTGTAATTAACTTAATTTGAATATTAATATAAATTGGGTGGTGTTATGTCCTTGAAGGCTTTAAATGTAGTAAAATTAAATTCCACCCAGAAGCCAAATGGAAAACAGGGTAATTCATGGTATTATATAAAAAAATGGCAGAAAAAAGGGTCAGCCCACCACTACAGGTAAAGTTCTAATTTATGATTAGTCTTTAATGTATGTATCTTTCACTGAAACAATATTACAGTATGTAATCATATTCCTTGTCTCTTGCCTCTCATTAACAGCTTTTTATTATTCAGATCAGGCCTTAGTAGAATAATAAAGCATTTGGGGGAAAAGATGCAGCCCAGTGACCCTGTGCTGGAAGATAATATGGAAAAGATCTCCACAGCCACCATATATTTCCCCTTGGTGCTCAGATATGTTGGAAAAAAAGACAACCAGACACTGCAAAAACACAACAGGCTGAAGAAAATGAACTTGGTCTCATTGAAACTGTCTGGTAAATGCCGGGCTAGGAAAGCTACAATGAAACCAACAATGGCAAGTAAAAGGAGGTAGAGCAAGACACAGTAAAAGATGACAGTAGAGCCTTCATTGCATCCAAGGATGATTTCATCTGCCACTAGGTTCATATCAGCCTCTGGATATGGGGGTGAGGATACAAGCCATGCTGTACAAAGAATGATTTGACCAAGGGAACAAGAAACAACAATATAATTATCTAATCGTTTGCCCAACCACCTCCTCATCTTGGATCCTGGTACTGAAGCCATGAAAACTAAAATCACAATGATGGTTTTGGCCAATATACAAGAAATGGCTACTGTGAAGACAATCCCAAAAGCTGTTTGTCGGAAAAGGCAGGTCATGTTTTCAGGTTGTCCAATGAATAATAAACTGCAAAGGAATGAGAGCACAAGGGAGATGAGGAGAAGGTAGGTGATGTTCCTGTTGTTGGCCTTGACTATGGGAGTATCCTGGTATTTGATGAAGATCCCAAGTACCACACTGGCTATGCAAGCAAAGACAATTGCCATAATGGCCAAACTGTTCCCTAACAAGTCTTCATAAGACAGGAAAGTTATATGTTTTGGAAGGCACAAGTCATGGTTGTTATTTGGATATTGTCCTTCTGGGCATGGTAAACAATCATCCATGTCTGGAAAAAAAGGCTATTATTGCAGGGTGAAGATTCTGCATCGATGAAGACATGTTTAATAGTGACTTAAAATAAGTAACTAATTTAGCAAAGTCAACCCAGCTTAATGCTTTAATTGGAACTGCCTGGTAGTTACAGAGCTATTGCTAGACTCTAGACATTAATAAACCTCTTCTGTAATACAATAAATGAATGTGGATAGAATTACACTGAAGTCAAATGCATTTTTACTTTTGCCCACTCCTTGTTGAATCTATTGAATATTTCAAGTGATAAATAATTGGAATAATAATAATAATAATAATAATAATAATAATAATAATAATAATAATAATAATAATAATGTTGGAAAGGACCTTGGAGGTCATCTAGTCCAACCCCTTGCTCAGGCAGGAAACCTTATACCATTTCAGGCAAATGGCTGTCCAGTCTCTTCTTAAAAACCTCCAGTGTTGGAGCATTCACCACCTCTGGAGGCAGGTTGTTCCACTGGGGAAGGGAAGGAAAATAAATAAATTGTTGAAAAAGGGAAAGAAAGAAAAGGAAAGGGAAGAAAGAAAGCAAGGAAGAAGACCGAGTAGGGAAAAGAGAGGGAGAAAGGTGAGGAAAGAAGGAAAGAGAAAGGAAAGGGTGAAAGGTGAGAGGAAGGAAGGAAGGAAGAAAGGAAGAAAGACAATGGGAGAGGAGGAGGGAAGGAAGACACCCACCCCAGTCCCACCCCCCTCTACCAAAGACCCCCAGATTTCCCCCTCCCAGGCACCCTGCAAACTGAGTGATGAGGTGGCCACGCCTTCCCCCCACCAGCCTTTGACTTCACTTGTCAAAAAGTTGTGAAAGGTGATCACATGACCTTGGGACACCGAATGTCATAAGTATGAATCACTTGCCAAGCATCCGAATGTAAATCACATGACCCTGGGGATGCTGCAACAGTCATAAGTGTGAAAAATGGTCATAAGTCACTTTTCAGGGCCGTTGTAACTTCAAACAGTCACTAAGTGAATTATTGTAAGTCGAGGACTACCTGTACTTTATCATTTTTTTCCCTTTTTTTTGGGGGGGTGGTTTCAGGTTTTTTACACCTTGCTGGGCAACTGGTGGTACTCGGATAGTGCCTTATCCTAAAAGTGGTACAATGGGTGAATGGGTTGAAAAGCCCTGAATTAAACAATGACAAACATCAGTCCCAGTCCTGGAACTAGAGGGATTAAAGAGTGGATGGAATGTTCTAATTTATTTCATACATCTCCCACCCATTTTCCCCCTATAATATATAACTAGAATAAATGCTCTTGACTTAGCTTCACACAGGTTACCAAGAACCATTTAATGTTATAAACTGAATGCAGCTTACCTTTCTGATTTGTAATCTTCCCCTCTGGACATGAATGGCACCCATAGCAGCAAAATGGTTTCCCTTCTATCTTGGTCTTACTTGAACCTGAATGACAATTGTCATTGCACAGCGAATGGGGTCTTTTCTGAATGATGAACATAAATGGATTAAGAATCAATTGGCCATTCCATGAGAGCATTTATTCATGTAAAGAAGACACACACAAATAAAACATGAAAAAACAACTAACTTATTTTCTAGCATTTCATGAATATTTCTGGAAAATTATTTCATTTTTGTTTTTAAAATTGAGTATAACTCATTAAATTTTTGTCAGCAATAGTTATTTACTTTTAAAGAGTTGATTTTTTTTCCCCAAACAAAGCTTTATCTACTAGTTTCTACATCAAATATAGTGGGTTGAATCCAGATATGGGTTTTTGAAGTGATTGTTTTGATGATGTACTACAAATGATTGGTTGCTATGCTCAACCGTTATACTAAAGACCAGTAAAGCCAACTCACTTATTATGCCTCACCCAAGAAGGCATATTAAAGTCCTCTTCTTTAAAGCTCAAACTACCAATAATAAACACTAGAAAACACAAACATTAGCATATTTTAATGCCCACCCAGCAGCTGTTCTGTTTGTCTTTGTCTTTGATTTGAAACAGAATTTGTTGTTTACTTTGCTCATCTGGAGAATTCTACTTTTGACTGGAATACATAGTGATAGTCAGTGCTTCTTTTGTAAAAGAAAAAGGTGCCGGAATTCTTCACACATGTAATACAACCTGCCTACCCTACAAGGTTCCATCGAAAAAAGGTGCCGGAACTCCATTCTGGGCATTCTAAGACAAAAAAAAGCCCTGGTAATAGTATAAGTAACAACAATAATTTGTCTAAGCATAATATTAGTATCAAAACCTGCCTCCAGAAGTGGTGAATGCTCCAACACTGGAAGTTTTTAAGAAGAGACTGGACAGCCATTTTTCTGAAATGGTATAAGGTTTCCTGTCTTAGTAGGGTGTTGGACTAGATGACCTCCAAGGTCCCTTCCAACTACTACTACTACTACTACTACTACTACTAATTATTATTATTATTATTATTATTATTATTATTATTATTATTATTATTATTATTATTATTATTATTATTATTATTACCTGTTGCTTCAATTAAGGCCAATACAGTAAATCAAAGCTTATGAAAAGGAACACTCTGAACATTCAAACTGTGAACTAAACTATACCCAGTTCTGTACAAAATATATACCTGGTTAAATCTAGTGGGCCATACAATAGAGTCCTCATGAATGTTGAGCAATTTAGAAGAGAATGAATTCGGGTCTATCCATCCAACTTTGATTTTTGTAAATGTGTTATTTGAATATGTGATCCAACTGAAAATATCAAATTCAGTCATTATATGACCATAATCATCAAAAGAAATATTTTCTCCGGCACTGTTTTTAAAGAAAGAACTTCTCAGAAACTTGTGGAGCTAAATTGGGGAGATAGTGGAGAGACATGATGCCACAAAATATTGTATCATTTAGAATAGTCCTATCAAAGTTGAAAGCTATGAGTAATGGAGAAAACACATTGCTGCAAAGGATACACATTAAACATGATAGGTTTACAGTGATGGTACTCTTTTGGAAAAGTAGTTACATTTAATATAATAAAAATGTATTTGTTTAGAAAATTCTACTCTCTCTAAGTCAGAAACCATAGTTTCAAAACATAATATTTTAATTTAATTTACTAAACAAACTTAACAATATAAAAATAATATAATGTTAAGACCACAGGAACTAAATAAGAAAAAAAATTCTCCTCAATCTGAACTTTTACACTATTTTATACAGTAACGTATTGAAAGAAAAAGTTATGAAATTTCATGGAACTCTTTTGGGACAAATATATTGAAACATTCTTTTGGTAATATATATAAATTCTCTGAAAAAATATGATCCAAAAATTCTAGCAACTGAGGATCCTAAAGCTCAGATGCTTTTCTATTGGGTGCCTTTTCAATTTCTTTCCTGGCACTTACTGTACAGTGGACAATAACTGTTCATATTGTTCAATTGCAGACATGTCAAACACAAGGCCCGGGGGCGAGATCTGGCCCGCAAAGTGGTTTCATGTGGCCCGCTAAGCCATCCTGGAAACAGTGAGGGAATGGCCCCCACTGCCTTGGCCCTGGCCCAGAGACCCTCCTTCTGCCAGAGACCCTCAGATCTGTCCCACTCCTGCCCAGGCCCCCATACGCACCCTTGGTACGAATGATGTAGAGCTGGCCATGCCCACCCAGTAGGCCATATGCACTCTAGCCACGCCCACCCAGTAGGCCACGCCCACCCTGACCATACCCACCCGGCCCCCTGAGGGCAACTGCAATGCTGATGCGGCCCTCAATGAAATTGAGTTTGACACCCCTGTTCTATTGTGTTCACTAGGTATGGCATTGTATTCTGTATTCCAGGTAACTCTTCCATACTGTTTTGCAAAATACCTGCCATGGTTCTTGATTTAGTCGATCTTGTCCTATCTGTTTCATCTTTACTCTCTGTTTTGTCTTGGATGAAGTTATGGCATGCAAAGCATGTGCCACAATGTAAACTGCATTGTAGATGCTATAACTGTGACCAGACATGTTTGTGTCAAAGAGGGTGATAGGTAGACTCTCCAACTTTTCCTCCCCAGTGCAGGCCTCCTTAGGTTTCTCTTCTAGAGGGGAATTTGAGAAATCACAATTAAATGCTTCTTTCCACAAGACTCTGATAAAGCCATCTCTATTTTCTGAAACAGGATTTCTTTCTTTCAGAAACCTCTGGAAACCTCTAGGTGAGTTTGTGTGAATCGCAAAGGACAGAGCTCCATGGAGGCAATTTACATCCCAATCTTTTAGAAAACCAGGAGATGCAAAATCCATCTGGGCTGTCATAATCCACACTCGACTCTCAATTACTATATCATAAAATTGTGCAAAGTGGAAAATTGATCTTAAGACACTAATAGTATGTATTTCACCTTGTATAATAACAGTATTAGCCGTACTTCCTGTGACAATATGTGACGTTGCAAACCATTTAGTTCCAGTTTCAGCAAATTCACCTGAAAAAGTCATTTTGGGCATTGTTTCTAAGAAGTCCACACAGATACCATGCTGAGAATATATGGGAAGAATGTTGTGAACAAATATCTGTCCATTGTCATCATCAAAAGCAACTACACCAATCCAGATCCAATTGAAATACAGCAGCAACTCAAGAATCCCCATATACTGAATGGTCCCATCTGGAAACATCTGGTGGAAGAAATCTTCTTTGGTCTTGTCATTTATTATTGGAGAGGAACCATATAGGATCTTGAGATAGAACACATGGAAATGGGAATCTTGATGATGAATCAAATGGTGCACTCATTTGAAAGGTACTATATGTCTTGCTATAAATTTGTTCTACAAAACTTTTTGCTGATTCACTGTATGCATTTTAAAATCCCCCCCTCCTTTGGATATATGTATATGGATTGTATTCAAAAAGTACAAAATGGAACAGAAATAATACAATCATATACAATCTATAGTATCTTCTGACCCAAACTCATGATAACACCACATGACATCACTACCACACAACCATTCAAAAAGCAAATCCGAACCCACAATGATAACGAGGCACAACCACAAAACAGAAACCTAACTACAGCTGCAACATCAGCCACTTTAAACCCCTCCAAACCACACAATAAGCAAACTGACACCCACTATAAAAACATGGCACCACCACAAACATGAAGCCGAACAAAAACAGCACAACTCACCAGCTCAGGTCTAAGGCTGGCAGCTGAGACCAGCCCATCCACTCAAAACACACCCCCACCCAATCAGAACACACCCACCATTCAAAACACACTCCCACCCAATCAGAACACACTTACTCCCCCACCCAATCAGAGCACACCTCCACCCACAGAACACACCCCCTCTGGCAGTTTAAAAAAGAGGAACAAACAGCCACATGCTTCTCCCAGAAGAAGAAAGCAGAAGCCACCAGCCTGATGATGACGGATGGGATTCCGTCGAAACGTCGCCCCTACACCTTTAGTTCTACGCGGGGAAAAACCCGAATAACCAAAGATCCACATATGAACACCCGCGAAAACCTCAGAAAACACACACACACACACACACACACAAACACACACACATATATATATATATATACATATATATATATATATATATATATATATATATATATATATATATATATATATATATATATATATATATTGTTTTCAGCCTATCTTGAAGGCCATCAAACAGGCTGTAGTCACACCGGACAGTTCATATATTTGTGTAAATTACTAACAAAGAATTAAGGGAGACTGGTAATTAAGGGAGCAAGGTAATCTAAATAGTTAACATTTGACACATATCTCCCTTTGCAGAAAGCTAACAGAGCGAGAGAGATCCTGTGGCTCAAGAGGTAAATACACTGCCTAATGTGCAATCAGCCCAGGTTCGAATCTCAGAAGGGTATGGCTGACTGATGAAAACTAATGAGTTAGAAATGCATTTCAGTCTCCCTTAATTCTTTGTTAGTAATTTACACACACACACACACACACACACACACACACACACACACACACACACACACACACACATATATATATATATATATATATATATATATATATATATATATATATATATATATATATACATACAGGGGACTAAATGGAATAATTTCTTAATAGAGTTTAAAAAAGATGTTTGCTAAAGTTTTGAAGAAAATCAAGACAAATGATAACGATCATTAAAATGAATGATAGAGTATGATAGAGCATTAAAGTGAATGATAGAAGGTTGATTTTTGTAAAATGAAAGAATATAAAATTGGCTTACTTAATTGGGATTAAAATGATACATGTTCTAACTTTAAGGGAGTTATTTTTCGATTTGAAAATGATGTAGTATAGGTGGTACCGTGCCCAATAGTAGTGACTGTGAGAGGGATCTTGGAGTCCTAGTGGACAATCACTTAAATATGAACCAGCAGTGTGCTGCAGCTGCCACAAAAGCCATCACAATGCTAGGCTGCATTAACAGAGGGATAGAATCAAGATCACATGAATTATTAATACCACTTTACAATGCCTTGGTAAGGCCACACTTGGATTAGTGCATCCAGTCTTGGTCACCATGATGTAAAAAAGATGTTGAGACTCTAGAAAGAGTACCAAGAAGAGCAACAACAATAATTAGGGGACTGGAGGCTAAAACATATAAGGAACAGTTGCTGGAATTGGGTATGTCTAGTTTAACGAAGAGAAGGACGAGGGGGACATGATAGCAGGTGTTCCAATGTCTCAGGAGCTGCCACAAAGAAGAGGGAGTCAAGCTATTCTCCAAAGCACCTGAAGGCAGGACAAGAAGCAACGGATGGAAACTAATCAAGGAGAGAAGCAACCTAGAACTAAGGAGAAACTTCCTGACAGTTAGAAGAATTAACCAGTGTAACAACCTGTCTCCAGAAGCTGTGAATGTTCCAACACTGGAGGTTTTTAAGAAGAGATTGGGCAGCCATTTGTCTGAAATAGCATAGGGTTTCCTGCCTGAGCAGGGGTTGGACTAGATGACCTCCAAGGTCCCTTCCAACTTTCTTGTCATAGTGTATTCAAAGATTTTCTGTATTTCCTTTTAAAAGTTAGCACAGAAAGTCTAAACAGGGAGGGAAACCAAAACAGTTCCAGGAACCTACCTTCAACTGGGAGTATCAACAAATGTATTATATTTCTCCTTCCTTCACAAAAACCTTAGGTTTTTTTTAACTAGCAAGTTTGTTAAATGTTTTAAGTACAGTACTGGTAAGACAATACAAATCAAAATCAAGAATCAACGGTGTGGGAAAGTTAAACAGAATATAATAGAAAGAGAAAAGAAAAAAATAACTAACATAACAACTTCCCACCTTCATCACATGTCACCAAAAAGTCCAAACAGAGCACTACCATAATCACATTAGATAACAAATATAAAATATCATCATTAACTGTGAGCAAATCTAATTCCATTACCTGTGGAATTTTGTAGATACTCAGGATGTTTGTCATGTGGAGACAGACTTCAGAATTAGGTCCCCCAATTACTCCCACAATGTTATTGTGAAAATCACATTTGTAGTTTGGAATGAATTTGTCCTTTGTGGATAGTAGTTCCATAGAGGCAAGATAGGTCCATCTTGCAAAGAAATGGCTGTTTAAAATGTGGAAGCCTAAACTCACATTGGGTAAGAGTTGGGCATTCTCATTTATTTCCTTCACAGCAAATGCCAAGGCCAGGATGTGCTGGTAATTCTGAGTAAATATCCTATGTCACAGGAAATTGTTTCATGTGAGACCACGTTTTTTAATACAAATTCTATTTAGACATAACCATATCAACAACCCATCCATCCTTGGAAAACACAATACTTCAAGTCAACTGCATGGATCAATTATAAAAAAAAAACATTTTCTCAACTTAAATGATTTGAAAATTATTAAATAACAGTGTCACTCTCACAGATACACCTGCTCAGTTTCACAAAGCAATTTATCTTTATAGATATTATAGTGAAACTTACTGAATATAAAAAAAATGAGCTAAAGAGAAATAACCTCTTTCATTTTTGCAAGCTTTGAAGAATATAACCAGAGGAGTCAAAATTATTCTTTCTTTAACACAGAGAATATCTATAATTTAGGGAACAGTGATGTTCTTGCATTTCCATTAAACACATACTATTAAGATGTGTTTTACTATCATACTTTTCATAGTGTTCTATCGTCTCTCTCATACTATTTTTTTATTATTATTACACTGAGTCATTGATGACTTTTGGCAACTGCTTGCAGGAGTCTCTGCTTTTTCTTGGCAAGGTTTTTTTTTCCAGAAGTGATTTGCCATTGCTTCCTTCCTAAGGGTGAAAGAGAGTGGCCCAAGGTCAGCCAGTTGATTTCATGCCTAAGGTTGGAGTAGAACTCAGGGTCTCCTAGTTTCTAACCTGTTGCTTTAACAACTGCATGAAATTGGCTCTTCCCTCATAACCTATATCCTCTGTATTTTCCCATGCTTCAATTAACAGCGTTGCATTCAGTGAGATGTAGAGTTACCATATAATTATGGCTACTTGAGTTCTTGTAAAACCATTGAAAATTTTCTTCCTCATTCCTACTGTTTTTCTTTTGCACCTCTATCTGTTCATCAACCAACAACCTTCATAAGAAAATGAAAAGCAGCTAATACTACTTTATCTGTGCTAAACAACTGAAACTTCTCCCTTCTCCCTTGAAGAATAAATATGAGTCAGAAGACATTGACATTTACATTGCCTAAAAGACTGAAAAGATATCTCATTGCATTATTTTGCTGTTTCTTCTGTAAATTGCAGCTAGGAGTGAGAATAAAAATAAGTTGAGTAACCTGAGAACTTCATTGCATTTTTTTTGAGTTAAACCCAACCTGCTTACACAAGGCCATCAAAACTTTCTTCAGAAGGTGGCATTTCATAGCTGATTGGACTCGAAAAAATGTAGCTCTGAGAGAAAATGCCTGCAATAATGAAATAGCCTGGCTGATAATACTTGTGGAGAATAGAAAGAGGTTCACCAACAGGACACTTAGCAACAGAAATTTTGTTCGGAGCATGAAGCAGAGCTTTTATAACAATCATCAGAGCCACAATAACGACCACTTTGTTTGAGAGTGTTCCTGACTTCTTCCAGTATGCGTGCTCCCTTACTGATGTTAAAATGCTGTTCATTCCAGTGGCCACACTCAGCTGATCTAAAGCCAGACCTATGCAACATCTGTTAATAATAATGATAGTAGTATAACTCTGCCAGTCTCTTGCTTCAGTTTTGCGTGAGGCATTACTATAATTAACTGTTGTATTACTCTCCTGTCCAATGGGAATGTTCATGAACGAGGAGGATATTCTATTGATCATACTTATTTAATAATTATGGTCTCATGGGGGAATAATGTCCAAT
>NC_139517.1:8758658-8788658 GCF_947247035.1 Vipera ursinii | reverse complement strand
TCGGACACGACTTCGCAACTAACAACAACATATATATATATATATATGTGATATATATATATATATATATATATATGTGAGATATATATATATATATATATATATATATATATATATATATATATATATATATATATATATGTGTGTGTGTGTGTGTGTGTGTGAAATATATATATGAGCAACGTTTCGACGAAATCCCATCCGTCATCCTCAGGCTGGTGGCTTCAACTTCCTTCTTCTGGGAGAAGCATGTGGTAGTGGCTGTTTGTTCCTCTTTTTTAAACTGCCAGAGGGGGTGTGTTCTGTGGGTGGAGGTGTGCTCTGATTGGGTGGGGGATTAGGTGTGTTCTGATTGGGTAGGAGTGTGTTTTGAATGGTGGGTGTGTTCTGGTGGGACATGAAATTGATTTTAAAAAAACCAAAACTATCGCCAAAATTGAATATTTTAACAACAGAATAATCAGAGAAGCCATTGAGATAGAAAAACGCCCCCACAGCATGAACAAACGAGATGATACCTCTCGCCTACCAGCCATTTGGAAACCCGCCTTGATTGACAGACGAGTCCCAACCACCAAGAATGATACCAGACCCAAACTCACGATAACATCACATGACATCACCACCACACAACCATTCAAAAAGCAAATCCGAACCCACAATGATAACGACGCACAACTACAAAACAGAAACCTAACTACAGCTGCAACATCAGCCACTTTAAACCCCTCCAAACCACACAATAAGCAAACTGACACCCACTATAAAAACATGGCACCACCACAAACACGAAGCCAAACAAAAGCAGCACAACTCACCAGCTCAAGTCTAAGGCTGGCAGCTGAGACCAGCCCATCCACTCAAAACACACCCCCACCCAATCAGAACACACCCACCATTCAAAACACACTCCCACCCAATCAGAACACACCTAATCCTCTAAAGATGAATTGTTATATGCTGGTATGGCTAGTAGAGGCATTTGAAACAGATTCTGGCAGGACCAATCTGGATTCCAATGGGAAGAGCAAGAAAAGCCAGACTAAAGGCTTTGCTTGGGAGGAAGAAAGGCAATCAATTATACAACTGTTCACACAATTACTTCAGTTGGATCTTCATCTGCTGTGGAATGGCTTGGTAGTGGAAGAAGAGTTTGTAAGTTTGATAACTGGTTGTTTCTATCATATCCTGGAAAATCCTAGCATTAGCTACCAGAGGCATCAACTTACAAGAGACACAGTGATTCATCTCCTGGGTGTTGCTCTATTTCGATATGACCTTATGCTCAGTGCCACTTTGAAAGTCACACAGATGCTTCAGCACTTTGAACATTTAGCTTCAGTATTTGTGGAGGCTTTAACTGTGTGGACCAAGGAATATGATATGAAGAGTATTGTGGGGGAGATATTAAGGGAAATTGGACAGAAATGCCCTCAAGAACTGGCTCGAGATGCTTCTGGGATGAAGGGCTATGCTGCCTTCTTGACAGAACTCGCTGAACAAACACCAGCTATTGTTCTGGCCAACATGAGTGTCCTGTTGCATCACCTGGATGGGGAGAGTCATGGAATGCGTAATTTTGGATGCTATGGCAGAGATGCTGTTACAAGTGCTAACTTTAATCTGTTAGGTCCATAACGGTCCTAGATTTAACCCCTCCACCAAACACAGGGGGAAAAATACCAGGAGACCAGGATACAGGAACACAAAGTTTAAACAGACGCTAAAGAAGCAAACAAAGTTAGCACTGGGATTGGTTTGTTCCCTGTGCTCTATATATTCTGCCCCTGCAGCCCCACCCAGCTCCACCCTTCCCTTCCCAACAAGCCAGCTTCCTGGTGGTTGGGTATAAATCCCTTCCCTTTCCCTGGATACAGCCTTTGGCTGTCCCCTGTTGTCCATGCCGCATTCCATCCATCCATTCAATCCACCACCTGGTGAAGTGGATACTGATACCACCCGGTGAAGTCCTTCACTGTCCATGTGACTAAAAGGAGCTGGAAGCTGTCATCAGGTGCATCAGCTGTTCAGCGGCTGTGAGCGTAGGAGATGGCATTTGTAGCATTTCTCCTGGCTGCTCAGCAGGACTTCTAGGCAATAGAAGCCATCCTCCGCAGCCCCAGCTTAGCGGCGGGGCTTCATGGTGGCTGGCAATGACAGCCTGGCTCCCAGCTGAGCAGCGGGGCTTCCTGGCGGCACATCACATGGCTGGCTGGTCGGGCGGCAGCAAAACAGACCGTTACCCCCCCACCCGGCTGAATGTTGAGCCTAGGGCTTGAAATTCAGCATGTTAATGTTATCGCAATATTATTTCACTAAAAAAATTAGAAGGAAGGAAATGAAAATATTATTTCAAGGGAATAAGTACTTCATTCATTTTAAATATTTTATTTATTAGAATAAGGATGGATATCTCTGGGGTCATAATTTTTTGGATGCCCATGGTAGGTGATGTCAATAAATCCCTGGACCAATCGGAAGGGTTAAATTTCCCATGATTTACAATGGCTTAATTATGAACATTTTGAATGGTTTGCAGTGAATATGTATGACAATGTATTTTTCACTGAAAAAATAGGAATTATAATTCTTCTTTCTTTCCTTTCATTAACTGCTTTTTATCATTCAAATCAGGCCTTAGTATAATAACAAAGCATTTGGGACAAAAAATGCAGCCCAGTAACCCTGCACTGGAAGAGAGAATGGAAAAGATCTCCACAGCTACCATGTATTTCCCCTTGGTGCTCAGATATGTTGGAATAAAGGATAACCAGACACTACAAAAACACAACAGGCTGAAGGAGATAAACTTGGTCTCATTAAAACTATCTGGTAAATGTCGAGCTTGGAAAGCCACACTAAAACCAACAATGGCAAGAAAAAGCAGGTACAACAAGACACAGTAAAACATGACAGTAGAGCCTTCATTACACCCTAGAATGATTTCATCTGCCACAAGGTTCATATCAGCATCTGGGTATGGGGGTGAGGTTACAAGCCATACAATGCAAAGAACAATTTGAATGAGTAAACAGCAAACAACAATGTAATTATCTAATCGTTTGCCCAACCATCGTCTCATCTTGGATCCTGGCACTGAAGCCATGAAAACTAAAATCACAATGATGGTTTTGGCCAATATACAAGAAATGGCTACTGAGAAAATAATCGCAAAAGCAGTTTGTTGGAAAAGGCAGGTCACCTTTTCAGGTTGTCCAATGAATAATAAACTGCAAAGGAATGAGAGCACAAGGGAGATGAGGAGAAGGTAGGTGATGTTTCGGTTGTTGGCCTTGACTATGGGAGTGTCCTGGTATTTGATGAAGATACCAAGTACTACAATGGCAATACAAGCAAAGGCAATTGCCGTAATGGCCAAACTGGTTCCTAAGGGATCTTCATAAGAAAGGAAAGCTATCTGTTTTGGAAGGCATGAGTCATGGTTGTTGTTTGGATATTGTCCTTCTGGGCATGGTAAACAATCATCCATATCTGCAAAAGAAAATGATGTTATAACATGTAGAAGATACTGCATTAACCAAGATATGGCTGACACTAAGTTAAGTAAGTCTTAATCCTCTTTAGTAGACTATCTGAGATTTATAAAGTTATTGGGCAGATGAAGGCACCACTAATAAACCATTTTTGTAATGCAATGAGTGAAACTGTATAGAATTGCTCTCAATTCAAATTGACATTTGCTTTTATCCCTCTTTGATGCGAAATTGAACCAATGTTGTAATTATTCATAATCATAACTGTTCTTATGATTCAACTTAAAGTTTAGCAGATTACAGTACAGCTGTTTTCATAGCCATAGATATAAGAAAAAAAACAACTTATCTAAATTAGAATATGTATGCAGTGATGTCACTGAGAGCGATGCCCGTGTCTTGCCACAGCATCGCTGCCCGTCCTTTTCACCCCTGCCCCTGCAGCTTGGAGCCACATGCCCCTACCCACAGCTGCCGTGGGGATTCCCCTTCCTGCAGTTGCCATGCTGCAGCCCGTGCTAAGCCCTCACCCGGAGCTGCTCTGAACCCCGACCCAGAGCTGTGTTCCTCATGGCAGTGGTCTCTGGCACCAAACAGCCTCTTTCCAACCACACCCAGAAAAATTTGTAACAAACATTGGAATTCTCAAGGCCATGTTTGGTACTTCCCAACAATCTGTTACTGGAAGGAAAAAGCAATCACTGCTGTGTTATTGATCCCAGAGAAGCATCTGCATGTATGCTTTAGGGTACCATAGTTATGGATGAGAAATATTGGTTGCAAAGTTGGCATTTCTGGATGTGATACAGATATTTTGGACTTATTTTTGTTTCTTTGCATGTATGATATTTTTAAAAAGGCATATGCTACTGACTACACTTATGCACATATGTAACATCTTTTGCTAGGATACATGACCACTGCTTGTCCAGAATGTGAAAAGTGAAAGATTGTGACTAAACAAAATTTTAATGTACAGATAATATCTTTTTGCCTTTTGGTACTGTCCATGGGGTTTTCATGGCAAAGATACTGGAGTTGGTTGCCATTTCCTTCTCCAGTGGATCACGTTTTGTCAGCACTCTCTGCTATGACCTGTCTTGGGTGGCTCTGCACGACATAGCTCAGAGTTTCATTGAGTTATGCAAGCCCCTTTGCCGCGACAAGGCAGTAATTCATAAAGGGGATTATATGACTAGACACATTAAATGGAATATTTAAAGATTAAATATATTTTTAATTATGGTTAAAAAGAATAAGTCATTTTGGAAATGAATATATATTAGCTTAGAAGGAATATATATTTTAAGTAGCATTTTACTTTTTATGTTTCTTTAGTCTTGCTCTCTTTTCCTTTTGTTTACTGTTTTTACCTATTCTTTAAGAAATGTAAAAGTGTTGAGATGGTTTATATGGGAAAAAGGATTTAAATATTTAAATGTAATTAACTGTCGAGAAAATCTTAACCAGCAAGAATACTTTGAACTTTATGGGAGAAATAAATCCAAACAAGGATGTAACAGGATATAAGATGAGGCAACCAGAATGATTAGATAGCAAAGAAATATTATATTGATGTGATCATTATTTCTAGGAATATTGGGGGAAAATCATATATGTTATTTATCAAAATAATAAGAACTGTGCTATTTTAAGGTTTGCAAAGAAGACATTTTGGGGAAAAGGGGAAATCAACTAAATGTACTATGTGTTTTATGGATTATAGAAACCAATTGCTCATGATTTTTCTTTACAAATGTAAAACCAGCAAACACACTGTTTACCAACTATTAAGTGATTTATGTTTTAAAAAATCAATAAAATATATGGGGGGAAAATGAGGACCCATACAGTTGGGAGCAATATGCTGACATTGTAAACCACGCAGAGAGTGCTGTAAAGTATTATGATGTGGTATATAACAACAACAATAATAATAATAGTAATAGTAGTAATAACAGTAATAATAATAATAAAATTGGAAGGGACTTTTGAGGTCATCTAGTCCAACCCCATGTTTAGACAGGAAACCCTATACCATTTCAGACAAATGGCTGTCTAGTCCGTTCTTAAAAACTTCCAGTGTTGGAGCATTCACAGCTTCTGGAGTCAGGTTGTTTCACTGATTAATTGTTCTAACTGTCAGAAAATTTCTCCTTAGTTCTAGTTGGCTTCTCTCATTCATTAGTTTCCATCCATTGCTTCTTGTCCTTCCTCCAGGTGCTTTGGAGAATAGCTTGACTCCCTCTTCAATGTGGCAGCCCCTGAGATATTGGAACACTGCTATCATGTTACCACTCATCCTTCTCTTCATTAAACTAGACATACCTAATTCTAGCAGTCGTTCCTTATGTTTTAGCCTCCTATCCCCTAATTATCTTTGTTGCTCTTCTCTGTATTCTTTCTAGAGTCTCAACATCTTTTTTGCATTGTGGTGATGAAAACTGGATGCAGTATTCCAAATGTGGCCTTACCAAGGCATTTCATGTGGTCTTGATTCTATCCCTCTGTTAATGCAGCCTAGCACTGTGTTGGCTTTTTGGCAGCTACAGAACACTGCTAGCTCATAATTAAGTGATTGACCACTAGGACTCCAAGATCCCTCTCACAGTTGAGCAATTTACCACCTATACTATACCTGTGCATTTGGTTTTTCTAATGTAGAAACTTACTTTTTTCACCATTGAAAAAATGTATAGATCTAAGTGGTATTGCTATTATTATTCAGCTGCCAAGGTTCTTTCTTTCTCTGGGAAGGTAATTAGAGAGTAGATGGGAAATTATTTCTGTCATCTAAACTGGCACTTACTTTTTATCTTCTGGACAGAACTGGAACTCCTTTTCCTGAATAGTCTTTGCACGGAATTGGTTCCTTCTATACAGATAATGTTGTATATCTTACCTTCCTCACTTGCCATCTTCCCTTCTGGACATGGAAAGCACTTATAGCAGCAAAATGGCTTTCCTTCAATTTCGCTCCTACTTGAACCTGAAGCACAATGGTCATTACACATGGAACGTGGTCTTTTCTGTAAATAGAGATGAATAAAATGAGGAATCAATCTAGTATTTTTGATATACTATGACCTTGCTGGTCTTTCAAATAAGATTTACAATAAAAAAAAGTTCCTTTCAATCATATTGTAGAGACCTCTGGAAAAAATTTCATGGTTTTAATTTTTGCTTTTTTTGTTAATTCATTTAAAAGACATTAAAGTTTAGTGTACAAAATATGTATTTACTTTGAATTGCTTTTTATTGGATAGATGATAGATAGATAGATAGATAGATAGATAGATAGATAGATAGATAGATAGATAGATAGATAGACAGACACCTTTATTATCAGATTTTACTGTGGCACACATTAAAAATGAAATTTAGTTGCTCTCAAAGTGTACACATACATAACACACATTTAAACATACTACATACAACATATGTATAGACCTACACCCTTACATATAAGTAACATATAAATATTAATCACTGTCCATCTTGAATACATAATGGAAGGAGGAAGCTTTAGAGTTCACAAGGTTAATACTGTATGGAACAAATGTGACTGAATCTGGATGTTCTACTTCGGATACCACGGAGCCTTCTCCCACAAGGTAACAAGGAAAACAGGTCATGAACAGGATGTGTAGTGTCCCAGATAATCTTACAGACCCTGCTCAAGGAATACTTATGTGCTGTGTGCTGGATGGAAGGGAAGGAACAGCCAATAATCTTTTCAGCCATCCTCACCATTCTCTGCACCACCTTCCTGTCTGAAGCAGTGATGCTTCTGAACCAGACTGTGATGGTGTATGACAGGATGTTCGCAGTCATCCCTCTGTAGAAAGTGGTAAGGATAGTGGAAGGAAGATATGCTTTTCTCATGCAACACAGAAAATTCAGGCGTTGCAGTGCCTGCTTCACCAGTGTCTCACTGTTGAGTGACCCATCTAGCCTACTTGTTAACTGCACACCCAGCAATTTGATCCTGGTAACCATCTCCACAGGTGAATCATTAATACACAGGGAAGTTTGGCTATGCCTGCCTTTTCTGAAATTGATAATGATCTCTTTGGTTTTTCCAGTATTTAAAACTAGGCTGTTTTCCTTACACCAGTTCACCAAACCCTCTACTTCCTTGTGGTAAGCACCATTACCATCTCTTCTCCTCTTATTTATTTTTGCTTTCCAATATATATCCTAGGAAACAGGAGTTTAATTTTACTGAAGTAATACTTTATTGGTCACTTTTTCTATAATAAAAGTAGTGGATCAAATCCAAATACTATAAATTTTCAATTAGGTTATTTTGGTTTTATGCTGTGATTATATTCAAGCAAAATGATATGGACTTGGAAGACCAATCTGATTAATTTGCTCTATCCAAGAAGGAATTTTTATACAACTAAGCCCATTTGTTTAAACTAGCAAAATATTTAAATCAAATGAACTTCTCAATGCCATAAATGGAAACATTAACAATTTTAATGCCCCCTGTCTCCCTGGGGCTATTTCACCAGTGCTACTAAAACTAAAATATCAGGCAAAGATGCATAGCGATCTTCCCGGTATTTAACCAGGTAAGAGCTATAGTGGTGCAGTGATCCATCCTTCCAAGGTCAGTAAAATGAGGACCCAGATTGTTGAGGGCATTTATGCTGACTCTGTAAACTGCTTAGAGAGTAAGCAGTTTACAGAGTCAGTGTGAGTCAGTGCTCTGTAAAGCACTGTGAGTCAGTGTTCTGTAAAGCACTGTGGAGCAGTACATAAGTCTAAGTGTTCTTCCTATCATGAAGTCAATAGTAGGCATTTCTATAACATGGATTTTCACTCCCTATAATTTGCTAAAAGACACATTTCTGTTCTATCTTATGCAGATAATGCAGTAATGCCAAGAATGCCTGGTGGCCCTAATACAATGTATTTCCTGTGTCAGCCTAACCTGAAGGCCATCAACAGGCAGTAGTCATACCGGTGACAGCTCATATTTGTGTAAATTTTAAATTGCTAACAAAGAATTAAGGGAGACTGATATGCATGTCAAACTTGTTAGTTTTCATCAGTCAGCCATACCCTTCTGAGATTCGAACTATCATATCAGTCTCCCTTAATTCTTTGTTAGCAATTTAAAATTTACACAAATATGAGCTGTCACCAGTGTGACTACTGCCTGTCGATGGCCTTCAGGTTAGGCTGACACAGGAAATAAAGATTTGTCCCATGTTTGGGGCCTAGCAAGGTAATCTAAAAATAGTTAACAAGCATTTGACATATATCTCCCCTTGCTTCTCAACTAACAAAGCGAGAGAGATCCTGTGGCTTAGAGGTGAAAACAACTGCCTAATGTGCAATCAGCCCAGGTTCGAATCTCAGAAGGGTATGGCTGACTGATGAAAACTAATAAGTTTGAAATGCATATCAGTCTCCCTTAATTCTTTGTTAGCAATTTAAAATTTACACACATACACACACACATATATATATATAAAAGCTGATGCAATTTGCCAAAAGACACAAAGAACATTGCTGGAACATCAAGGATCACAATATTGAGCAGGTTTCCTTTTTAAAATAATGGAGCCTGACATTAAAATTTTAAGAGTGGCCTTCTAACACCATCTTCTAACTAGGGCACAGGTCTGCAACACGCGGCTCCGGAGCCGCATGCGGCTCTTTCAGCTGTCTCCTGTGGCTCCCAGTCCTCTGCCATGTGCAGTCCAAAAAAAAAAAGTGGGACTAAAAAATTCAACCAATCAATTCAAATATGCAGGGTAGGTGCATATCTCATCTTGGCTCCACTCTTCAGTCAAACCCTGTTCTGCGCATGCACGCATGTACGCACATGTGTACACATTTTTTGCGGCTCCCAGTTTTTCCTTTTGTGAGGGAACCGGTTCCGAGTGGCTCTTTCACTGTTTCAGGTTGCTGACTCCTGAACTAGGGAGAGGGTTTAGAAAGTAGATTTGGCCATAGTAAACTCTTAACTCAGATTGTCTCTTTCCCCTAGATCTCAGCCTTCTAACTACAAGCAATATTTTCTAATGCAGGTGGAAACAGACAGTGATGATCCAGATTTTATCCTTGGACCTGTTTTCAAGTTTTGTACTGAGTTATAATGCTGTTCTCTAAATATACACAAAGATATTTCATATGATCCTTATTCTTATCAATACTTTGCTTATTTTCTAATAATTTTAGAGAACATATATTTTAATGTACAGTTTTATTATATTAGTTTTATTAGTGTTTTATAAATATGGTTTTATTTTAATAAAGTGTTTAGAGTATACCATATTTGATTTATTTTATAATTGTCAATATATAACTGCACCTACTTCACTTTCTTAATCCTGATTATATTTTCTGTCTTTTATCTCTCATTTTATTATTTAATGTTGTTGGCCATTGACTGAATAAATAAATAAGTTTCAATTTCAATTTCATATGACTAGTTGCATAGCCAAGTATTTAAGCCTTCTTTAGGCCATCAATATATTTAAGTAAAATATCTGTTTCCCCAATTCCAAATTTATCACATTTTGCTGATCTCCTAGCAGCCATTTTGTTTATGTTTGTATTTGATTCCATTTGAAACAGAAATAATCAATTATGTTAACCTTCTGAATTCTAGTCACAAAATAGAATATAAATTTTAGTATTACTCTTGTTGTTATTTTTCTATTTTCAGAGGCCCATTGATGTATTAATGCCAACACATTATCATTTGGATTAGGCACACTTAATCAAGTCTTGGATCATTTATTATCTGCCCTCATTTATGGGGCTCACTTCTTTGTCCACCACTATTTGGATAACCAGAATAAAGGCAATGTAAAGTGAATCCATTAACATTGACAAGTCATGCTCTAAAAGGAAATTTATTTTTAGACCTTTTGTATCCACAGGAACAAAGGAAAAATCGACATAACCTACCCATTAATGAATTCAGAAATAAAGTTTTGCAATATTCACTATTCAGTAATAAATGTTGGATATAGAAATGATATAACCAACATAACACCCTTCTTCTGCAGTTCGTCCTTCAGAAGCTGAAGAGTGACAAACATGGCAGCAGGGATTGGAACTAACATCCATTCCTTTATTGAGGAATGAGATCCAGGGCTAGTCCAAGAAAATGTGCTGTTTGAGCAAAGAAAAAGTACCTCTCTCAAAGACTGAGAGAATTTGGTAGAACTACTTGCCAAGGAGAACATGATGTGGGGAAGAACATGATGGGGAAGCTTAGTGGCTAAATGAGAATTCACCATTCACTATAAAGAGCATCCTAGCAATTACAAGTTATGCCTTGGAGTATCTCCCCAGACAAAGAAATGTGAATTGCCTTTTTGACACTGTAGTAGTGCTATTTCTTATCTTTGTCCTGGTTTTCCATTTTATTGGGCTGCTTAAGGGAACCTCAGAATGACACATTAGATATTGACTGTTGCATTAATCACTGTAACAATGTCTGGTTGGGATAGCAGTTTATTCCAATAAACTTAAGCCACATGAATATTTTATACTAGGCAGAGGTTTATGGACTAGCAGAGAGGTATTTGGGTCCCAGTCACCATACAAGCTGTTGAGTTATCCAATAGAATGATCTCATTCTACCTAATACTATTAGAAAGGAAAAGCCTGCATTCAACCAAACTCAACCGCTTCTCAGTATTAAAGAAATAATTTAACATTGCTTCTTCCAGGAAGGTTTAATGAATTTGCATAAAATCTGGAGTTTTAGGGGAAGGAAGTGTATAAAGGAATAAAGAAACACAAAATTGAATAAAGACAAATAACTTCCAACTTTCTTTTACACAGTTGCAAATATTATATATACGGTATTAACCTTCTGACCTAAAATCATAAGTCTTGGACCTTTCATGTTCACACCTTATCTGGTCAAAACAAGGACTAGGGGTGACATGATAGCAGTATTCTAATATCTAAGGGATGGGGGGTGGGGAAGCGCGGGGTTGTCAGCTTATTCTGAAGCACCTGAAGGCGGGATAAGAAGCAATGGATAGAAACTTATCAAGGAGAGAAGCAACCTATAAATAAGAAGAAATTTCCTGAAAGTTAGAACAATTAATCAGTGGAATACCTTGCCTCCAGAAATTGTGGGTGTTCCAGCACTGGAAGTTTTTAAGAAGAGGTTGGACAGCCATTCATTTGAAATGGTATAGGGTCTCCTGGTTGATCATGCATTGGACTAGAAGACCTTCAAGGTCTCTTCCAACTATATTATTCTGTTTTCTGTTCTGCATTTGTCCAGAATGGTATTAATTACCTTTTAAAGGTCACCAATAATATGAGATTTAACTGAACACAAATCTAAAGAGTAAATCCTAACTAAAAAAACAAGTCAGCATTTTTGGATTGTTCAAAATATAGTTAAACTAGCACCAGATCTTACAAAATATGTACCTCGTTAAATCTTGTGGGCCATTTAATAGAGTCATCATAAATACTGAGTGATTTAGAATAGGAAGGGTCTGGGTCTATCCATCCAACTTTGACTTTTGTGAATGTGTTATTTGAGTATGTGACCCAGTTGAAAATATCAAATCCAGCAATTATATGTCCCTTGTTATCAAAGGAAATGTTTTCACCAGCACTGTTTTCAAAGAAAGTACTTCTTATAAACTTGTGGAACTAAACAGGGGGACAAAATGAGAGAAAATAATGATATGAGATACTGTTCACAGTTAAAAACTCTGGGTAATGATCCAGACATTACATATATTGCTGCAGAGACCAATATTAAACATGCAAGATACCATAAAAGCATTCATTTCAATTAAAAGAAGGAGAAGGAGAAGACATTTTCAGTGAGTTGTTTAGGTAGTAGAGTCACATTAACAAGAAAAGCTGAAGTGACACATTTGAATAAGTAGGTATCTTTAATGTGGCCAAGGATGATCTGTTTAGGGCTGTCTATTTCTTCTCTTTAAAGTAAAAAAAAACATGCTAATGTTTTTTTTATTATTTTTATATTTGTATGCCACTTTTATTATTTGTACAAATAAGTCAAGGAGGTGAACATATCCAACACATTTTCCTCTACTCCCTCATATTGATGTGTGTGTATATGTGTGTCTGTATGTTTGTGTGTGTGTGTGTGAGAGAGAGAGAGAGAGGGAGGGAGAGTATATATATTCTGTGTGTGTGTGTGTGTGTGTGTGTGTGTATTTGAAGATTAGCAGTAGGGAAAAATGCCTTTGAAGCTCTATTTCTTATAGTAATATAAAAGCATGCAAAAACAGAAAAAAATATTTGGGGGAAAGAAATATTGATTGAAATTCTTCTATATTGTTTTGGAGAATACCTGCCATGGTTCCTGATTTAATCCTATCTGTTTCATCTTTACTCTCTGCTTTGTCTTGGATGAAGTTATAGCATGCAAAGCATGTGCCATAACGTAAACTGCATTGTAGATGCTATAACTGTGACCAGACAAGCTTGTGTCAAAGAGGGTCAGTGGTAAACTTTCCAACTTTTCCTCCCCAGTGCAGATCTTCCCATCTTTTTCTTCTAGAGGGGAATTTGAGAAATCACAATTAAATGCGTTTTTCCACAAGACTCTGATAAAGTCATCTCTATTTTCTGAAATAGGATTTCTTTCTTTCAGAAAGTTCTGGAAACCTCTAGGTGAGTTTGTGTGAATTGCAAAGGACAGAGCTCCATGGAGGCAATGTATGTCCCAATCTCTTAGAAAACCAGGAGAAGCAAAATCCATCTGGGCTGTCATGATCCACACTCGGCTATCAATTGCTATATCATAAAATTGTGCAAAGTGGAAAATTGATCTTAAGACACTAATAGTATGCAGTTCACCTTGTATAATAACAGTATTGGCTGTACTTCCTGTGACAACATGTGAAGTTGAAAACCATTCCATTGCTGCCTCAGCAACATTTCCTGAAAAAGACATTTTGGGCATTGTTTCTAAGAAGTCCACACAGATACCATGCTGAGAATATATGGGAAGAATATTCTGCTTAAACATTTCTCCATTGTCATCATTATAGGCAATTACACCAATCCAGGTCCACTTGAAATGTAGCAGCAACTCTAGGATCCCTGTATATTGATGGGTCCCATTTGGAAACATCTGGTGGAAGAAATGTTCTTTTGTTTTGTCTTCTTTTATTGGAGATGATCCATAAATAATCTTAGGACAGACAAACAAGGGAGAAGTGAGACATCATGACAATCAATCTTATGATGGATTCAGTTGGAAGGAAAGGCACTGGAAAAAGGACCCTTTCTATCCATTCATATTTATGTTGCATTTGGCTGAACTGTGATACATTTCCTACTATAAAGGAGTGTAAAAAGCAAACATTCCATCTGCAAAAATCTTCCTTGAATATCAGTGTTGTAGGAGATGACCACACTGAGTATGTCACCAGTCACTAGTTTCTTTGCACCCCCAAGAGATCTAAATCCAGCCCACCCTGAATTATATTCACTCTTTTCTATGGCCAATATATTTGACCATTTGTAGTTCAGATTCTTGTAGAGAGTGAATTAGCATGCAATAAATCTGTAGTTATTTGCTTTGCTTCCAAATTCATTTAGCCTAAGAAGTGTGGTGAGAAGTACTACAGTTTTATGGATGAGTCCTTCAATTAAGGTTGTTACATGAATTCCTGGGATAAGAACATGGTTTGATATAATGATGAGTAGAAAAGGAATGAGTTCATTTAATACAAATTCATCATTTTGATCCTTCACATGCAAACATAGATTAAACAACAACCAATTTAGTTCTTCAGAAAAGAAATGGGATCATATATCTTTAAAATGAGAAATCCATTTTCTTACACCAATACACAAGATCATATTTAAATTTGAGGAAGGCAGTTCTTCCTCATTGTCTTTTTTCATGCATACAACTTACCTGAGGTACTTTGTAGGTGCTCAGGATATTTGTCATGTGGAGACAGACTTGAGAATTAGGTCCCCCAATGACTCCTAAAATGTTATTGTGAATATCACATTTGTAGTTAGGGATGAATCTGTCCTTTGTGGATAGAAGTTCCATTGAAGCAAGATAGGTCCATCTTGCAAAGAAATGGCTGTTTAAAATGTGGAAGCCTAAACTCTCATTGGGTAAGAGTTGGGCATTCTCATTTATTTCCTTCACAGCAAATGCCAAGGCCAGGATATGCTGGTAATTCTGAGTGAACATCCTACATTAAAAGAAATAGGTTCAGGTGAAGTCTGTTTTCTAGATAGCAATGTTCAATCTATCTAGACAGGCTGCTATAAAAAACTGATCTGTGACATTCAAGGAACTTCAAGTCAACTGCATAGAACAAGTTTTGGAAATTATAAAGTTATTTTTCACACACAAAGCTAAAAGGTTACTCTTACAATTTCAGAAACCAGTTTGAAACAGTGTATTTTCTTCAGGGACATTACTGAAACATGAAACATGAAAAACTTAAGAGCTATTGCAAGGTCTTATCTAATCACAATATTTGACATCTACCCATATCATTTCTTTCATTTTATCTATTGCTAAATGTCTATACATTTCAATACCACCCATCTCACTGTGGTGATAATAGGCAAGAAATAAAACTTACTTTATTTTTACAATATAAATTTCTGTGAAGTAGGGCATTACGGTATTCTTACATTTTTACATCCCTGTAGGTGCTTCCATCTCTGAGCATCTTGAGAACTACTCTAGCAAAGTTTAAGAAAAGAAAATTAGAAGAGGAAGAAAAAGCATAGAGGTGATTTGAGATGGCAAAGAAAAATGCAAAGAAAAGAAATTAAGATGATTAAAGGCCTGGAGACTAAAATATATGAAGAACGGTTGCAGGATTTGGCTTTGTTTAGTCTAGAGAAAAGGGGACATGATAGCAGTATTCCTGTATTTGAGAGGCTGCCAGAAAGAGGAGGGTGTCAATTTATTTTCCAAAGCACCAGAGGCAAGACAAGAAAAAATGGATGGAAACTAATCAAGGAGAGAAGCAACCTGGAATCAAGGAGAAACTTCCTAATAGTGAGGACAATTAACCAGTGGTACAGCTTGCTTTCAGATGTTGTGGGTGCTTCATCACAGGAGGGTTTTGAGAAGAGACTGGATAATCACTTGTCTAACATTATATAGGGTCTCCTGTTTGAGCAAGGGGCTGGATTACAAGACCTCCAAGGTCCCTTCCAGTTCTATTCTAATTGATTCATTTGCAAGAAAAGTTGGAAAGATTCCTCATATTTTCCCTCATTTTTTTTCTTTTATTCTTGTCCCCAGATTGTAGCTTTAGGTGAACTCTATAAATAGCACAAATAACTTGAGCACTTTCTCTGGTCAAATGTAATGCTTGTTATGTATTACACCTAAACTACTTACACAAGGTCATCAAAACCTTCCTCAGAAGGTGGTTTCTGAAAGCTGATTGGACTTGAAAAAATGTAGATCTGAGAAAAAATGCTTGCAATGATGAAATCACCTGGCTGGTAATACTTGTGAAGAATAAAAAGAGGCTTACCAACAGGACACTTAGCAATAGAAACCATACTTAAGCCATGAGGCAGAGTCCATATATCTATCACCAAGGCCACAAATAAGACCACTTTGTCTGAAACATTTCCTCCTTTCTTCCAAAGTGTCTGTTCCTTCACTGACATTTGAATGCTATTGAGTCAAGAGGCAAAACACAGCTCATCTAAAGCCAAAACTGTACAATATTTTCTATAAATGATTGTAGGTGTGAAAGCCTGCCTGTCATTAGCTTCAACTCTATGTGAGATATGAAGTATTAGTATAGTTAAGTATCTTCCCATCCCAAGGGACTAGCTAGGAAGAGATAGAATTAAACACAGTTATTTCATAATTATGACCTGATCAGGAAATAATGACCAACTTGGCATTATGAGTTTACCATAATGTTTTCAGAGGTCAACCCACCGATGCTTCTCACAGTTCAGCTGCTATCTTACTTTCTGAATATAAGAGGAACACCAGATGTGTAATATCCCTTTTTAAGAAAAAGAATCAATAACTAAAAAAAACCCAGGCTTTTTGAAAGAGCCATGAAAAAGAATTATTCATTCATTCATTCATTTCCATTTCTCCTTGTCAGTTTCAGGTGACAATCTCAGGTGGACCATATTAATAATCTTCCTGTAAACCTAGATAGTTCATGTATTATATTGCTGCAAGACTTCTGCAGTATTTTTGTGTTTAACTAAACATTTGGAAAACTATTTATTTGGCTGCATAAAGAGAAATAGCCGCCAATGAATGAATGAATGAATGAATCTTTGTTGTCCAAGTACAACCATGTGTACATTGAGATTGGCTGATCCTCCCTTCGTGCCCCCCCACAACTCACAGTGACAACAAACCATCCATCTTGTTACACCATGTGAGCTAATTGCACAACACACCAGCCTCGCAACTCAATCATACATAAAATTATAAAATTATTTCCTGTTCAAGAGACTAACAGCCCATGGATAAAAGCTGTTCTTCAGTCTGTTGGTACAGCTGGCTATACTCCTATATTTCCTACCCGATGGTAGGAGAGTAAAGAGATACTGACCAGGGTATTGGGATGACTTCTGCTATGCATGGAATAGAATGCTATGCATGAAGTATCCATCCTTCCTTAATTTGATCACTCAACAGATTTTCATAACATAGACAGCAGTATGTATGTAATTTATTATGTATGTATGTATCCATGTATGTACATAGGTATGTATGTGTTGTATACATAGTTGAGGTAATTTGACATGTTGGCCATGCTGATAACAGCAGGTGGTGCCGGCATGCACTCTGATTGGTTGTCCAGCATTCGGCGGGATATTCCAACACAGGGATTGGTCAGGAGCGCACCGGCTAGAGTATTGTTAGGATTATTTACAACTGACAAAGCAATGCCACAAATTCTGTCTCCCAGGATTTTAAGATGGTCCGTGTTTCTCTCTGCATATACAGATAAATTAGTATACAAACCAGGGAAGGAAATGGGCCCTGCAGATGGGTTAAGCAGATTGCCTCTAACAGTTGGTGAGCCAGACCTGGCACCAGCTGGTCATATCTTAGTCATCCAGGAACTCCCTGAATGCCCTCTCCAAGCTAAAGACATTGCTGTCAGTACAGCAGCAGCTAAAGTCCTAAGCAGGGTGTTAGCTTGGGTAGCATCTGGGTGGCAGGACAAGAGCCAGGGGTCAGAGTTCCAGGCATACTTCACTAGGAGGCACAAACTGTCTTCCCATAAAGGCTGTCTGTTATGGGGAAGCAGGGTCATGATTCCTGACAAGTTAAGGAACAGAGTCCTGGAAGCACTACACGAAGGGCACCCGGGTGTCGTAAGGATGAAAGCGTTGGCACGGAGTTATTTGTGGTGGCCAGGCCTCGACAAAGCAATAGAGGAACAAGTAGCGGGTTGCTACCAGTGCCAGAGATCACAGCCAGAACAACCTCGAGCTCCAGTACATAAATGGGAGTCAACACACACTCCATGGTCTAGGATCCACATAGATTATGCAGGCCCCTTCCAGGGTCAGCTATTCCTAATGGTAGTGGACAGTTATTCAAAATGGTTGGAGGTGGTTCCAGTTAAGAGCATGACCACAGCCAAAACTGTACAAGTGCTTAGGGGGCTCTTTGCTACGCATGGTCTGCCAGATGTGATAGTATCTGACAATGGCCCACAATTTAAATCTGCTGATTTCCAGGATTTCACCAGGGCCAACTTGATTAGGCATGTCACGTCTGCCCCCTTCTACCCGTCGACTAACGGCCTTGCAGAACGTATGGTGAGAACAACCAAGGACGCTTTGAGATACATTATCACCAGTGATTGGCAGCAAATGTTGGCTCAATTCTTGCTAGCACAACACTCCACACCTTCAACTGTCATGGGCAAGAGCCCTGCTGAACTGCGTTGGGGCCGGCGTCTCATTACTAAGTTGGACAGACTGCACCCTGATCGAGTAGCTGCTGAGACGGAGCAGCCCACCCCCACCAGGGAGTTCAACATTGGTGAACTAGTGTGGGCCAGGAACTATGGCTCTGGGGACTTGTGGGTTCAAGGGGTGGTGATTGATAGAACTGGACCATTGTCATACATTATAGAGGGGGAAGGGGGCTGCCAGGTCAGAAGGCATATCGACCAACTAAGGAAACGGGCCCTAGAAAACCAGCAACGTGAGCAGGCCCCAGCCCACCAGACACCACCATTGCCCCCGGTCACACCAACACCACCAAGAGCCCCTGGTGTTTATTCCCCCGCTCCTCCAAACTTGGCAAGCGAGCAGACGAGACAAGAGTCCATTATGGATTCAGAACCAGTCAATGCGCCCATAGGTCTGGGGGGCCAACCTCATAACCTAGCTTTTGAGGATAGTGGGGGTTTTAATGATCAGGACCTGATACCAGCCAGGGTTGTACAGCCTATAAGGCGTTCATGCAGGACTCACAAAGCACCGGCATATCTGGAGGACTATGTAAGGTCATGAGGTCAAAGGGTGGAAGGCGATCAAGAAGTTACACACACTTAGCTGTGTCAAGTTATTATTGTGTTTATTGTTCTTATATATTGGGGAAAGGGGTGTTGTATACATAGTTGAGGTAATTTGACAGCTCAGCCATGCTGACAACAGCAGGTGGCACCAGCGTGCGCTCTGATTGGTTGTCCAGCATTCGGCGGGATATTCCAACACAGGGATTGGTCAGGAGCACACCGGCTAGAGTATTTAAGGGGCTCTAAGAGGGCTCCGCTTGTCTTGTTCTGAACTGAATAAAAGCTGTGTTACTGAGTCTCCGACTGTCATCTGTTCCCTCACGGTCCAGACCACACTATTTTTTTAACAGTATGTATCTAATTATTTTCAGTAGCCATCCATCTCAACAAGTGACTCTGGGCTGTGTACATCATAAAATATAAAACAATTTTTAAAATTTAAAATAATTGAAATAGTACAAAATAAATATCTATGGCACCAAATAAAACTATTACTATGAATAATAATACAGCCAGGAAATGGGGTCCTTAACACTTTAAAGCTTTGGATTCTAGACCCAGTCACTTAATAGCAATAGCACTTAGACTTATATACCACTTTACAGTGCTTTCCAGCCCTCTCTAAGCAGCTTACAGAGTCAACCTATTCCCCCAACAATCTAGGTCCTAATTTTACTGATCTCAGAAGGATGAAGAGTGAGTCAACCTTGAGCTGGTGAGAATCAAACTAGTCAATTGCAGGCAGCCAGCAGGCAGCAGAAGTAGCCTGCAGTACTGCATTCTAACCACTCCGCCACCATCACAACCAAGTCTTTATGACCTTACAAAAATGCCAACAAGATTGGAATCTTCCCAATATCTGAAGGGAGAAAATTCAGAGTGCAGAGGCTATATTTGTTGTGATTCTGTGCCAGCCTGTGATCCCGGAAGCTGAATCCAGGGAATCAGAGGAGGAGGAGGAGGAGGGGCCTGAGGAGCCATCAGAGTTGGAGGAAGGCTCTGATGAGTTACCAGACTTACAAAGTGAGGAAGAACCTGGCCCCTCCACTCGTGGTCAAACTGAAAGCCAGCTGGGCTGGGGGGCAGAGTCAGACTTGGAGGAAGCACAGCTGGAAGACATCAGAGACACTCGGAAACGTAGAGAGGTCACACGAGTAAATGAGATGGAAGCAATAGGGCAACTCCAGGGGAGAAGGAGAAGACAGTGAGAAGCCATGCCTATATGGTCTTTATGGTTCAGTTCCCAACTTCCCACTCCATGTCCCCTTTCTCATGAAGAACCAAATGGATGATTCCGCTAGGACAACAACAACAACAACAACAACAACAGTAACAATAATAATAATAATAATAATAATAATAATAATAATAATAATAATAATAATAATAATAGTGTTGGAAGGGAACTTGGAGGTCATCTAGTCCAACATCCTGCTCAGGCAGAAAACCCTATACCATTTCATAAAAATGGCTGTCCAATCTCTTCTTAAAAACTTCCAGTGTTGGAACATTCACAGCTTCTGGAGGCAGGTTGTTCCACTGATTAATTGTTCTAACTGTCAGAAAATTTCTCCTTAGTTCTAGGTTGCTTCTCTCTTTGGTTAGTTTCCAATGACTACTTCACCAGGTGTCAATCTTGGGTTTGGGCCTGACATCAATCTTGCCAGACTGAACATTCTACTATATGCATCTACAGTGTACTCTGGGAACTATTAGAGTGGAGGTGTCCTCACCTTCTATTCTCAAATGTAACATCTGCACTGAGTTGCCTCTCACTCCTCTGGAGCACATCCCCTCTCTTCTGGGAATCCAGCTCCTTACTACATTCCATCACATTTGCTTCCTTACGTTTTCATCCAACTATAGAATGACCAATAATTGAACAGGCACCACTGGTCAGATGGATTCTAATGCTGAATGGTGGGATATAAAGAAGGAAAAAGCAAGTTATCCCCAGCATGGGAAGTTCTGAGATCAGAAGACATGGTATTAACTATCCAAGACTTCTAATGAAATTCCTGGACGGTTAGAAAAACCCCACTTTTTCAAGTGGTTGATAGGATTGCAGGATATAAAAGAAATGAATCTTTCAACTGATAGTCAAGAACCGGGAACACCTGAATTTTCAGCTACCCATAGGCCTGAACCTTTGCCAAGCGTGTTATTATTAGGAATAGTTTGGGGGAAAACATAACAAACAGAAACAGGATGACCACAAATATGACACAGGAATTTGAGTATTGGTGTAATTTTTTTTCTCAGTGTTGCCAAAGTTCAGCATGTTAGTGTATTCTCAAAATTTTTACACTTAAATATAAGAAAGGAAACAAAATGAAAATACCTATTTTAGCATAATAGGTAGCTCATGGTTTATGTTCTGCATATTAAAGTTGGGATGGCTATTTCTAGTATGGTGCAAGGGAAGGGACTTTGGTGAGTGCCTAGAGCAATCAGAAGGGATAGATGGATTGACATGAGATGACTTCTGATGTGTTCATTTTGAACAACTTTTAGTTTCTAAATTTGGTCTTGAGAGAACATATCTGTCACTTAAAGACTACTATGGAATTGTATTTCTTGCCTCTCATTAACTGTTTTTTATTATTCAGATTAGGCCTTAGTAGAATAACAAAGCATTTTGGGAGAAAGATGCAGCCCAGTAACCCTGCACTGGAAGAAAGAATAGAAAAGATTTCCACGGCCATCATGTATTTTCCTTTGATGCTCAGATATGTTGGAAAAAAGGTCAACCAGACATTACAAAACCATAACAGGCTAAAGGAGATAAATTTGGTCTCATTAAAACTGTCTGGCAAATGCCGGGCTTTGAAAGCCACACTGAAACCAACAATGGCAAGGAAAAGCAGGTAGAGCAAAATACAGTAAAACATGAAAGTAGAGCCTTCATTACATCCCAGGATGATTTCATTAGCCACTAGGTTCATATCAGCATCTGGGTATGGGGGTGAGGTTACAAGCCATATAGCACAAAGAGTGACTTGAATGAGGGAACAAGAAACAACAATGTAATTATCTAATCGTTTGCCTAGCCATTGCTTCAACATCGATCCTGGCACTGAAGCCTTGAAAACTAAAATCACAACAATGGTCTTGGCCAATATACAAGAAATGGCTACTGAGAAGACAACTCCAAAAGCACTTTGTCGCAAAAGGCAGGTCACCTTTTCAGGTTTTCCAATGAATAATAAACTACAAAGGAATGAGAGCAAAAGGGAGATGAGAAGAAGATAGGTGATGTTCCGGTTGTTGGCCTTGACTACGGGAGTGTCCTGGTATTTGATGAATATCCCAAGCACCACAGTGGCAATGTAAACAAATATGATTGTGGCAGTGACCAAAATGATTCCTAATGGATCTTCATAAGACAAGAAAACCATATGTTTTGGAAGACATGAGTCATGGTTGTTGTTTGGATACTGTCCTTCTGGGCATGGCCAACAATCATCCATATCTGTGGGAATGAATGAGATGATGAATGAATACATTGCTTTTATTACACTGTGGAAGATACTGTTTTAATTAAAACATATGCAATATTGAAAGAATATAGCGTAATGGACTCTGGTTAATGCTTCAAGTTGAGGCTCCCTGAGTGAAATACAATTATTAGCTATTATAAGGGCCCTAATAGATAACCTCTACAATACAGTCAATGAAACTGTATAGAACTGAACTTAGATTAACTCTTTGATTAAGCTAACAAATATTAGAACTGGTACAGAATATGATCAAATTATTTTTATTGTTTTGCTTTTCATTGGGGGCATAGTGGCTCAGCAGTTAAAGACCTTGAGCTTGTCAGCTGGAAAACTGAGAACCTGGCTTTGAGACCTGAGTGGCTACATTACAGGGTGAGGTCCCATTACTTGCCCCAGCTCCTGCCCACATAGCAGTTTGAAAGCACACAAATGTAAGTAGATAAATAAGTAGCACTTCAATGGGAAGGTAACAGAGGTCCATATGCCTTGGCATATAGTGGTGCTGGCCACATGACCTCAAAAATGTCTTTGGACAACACTGGTTTCGTCAACTAAGAAATGGAGATGAACATACACACCCATAAAGTCGGACTCAAAGGCACAGGGAAAACCTTTACCTTTACCTTTTATTTGCATAGTTACAAATATTAAAATAAAGTGGCACCTGAAGTCATAGATATTACACAATAGGTATAAAGTAAAAGTAAACACTTTAAAATCTAGTCTTTCATCTTAGTGTTTGGAAAATAAATTCCTAGCTCATTAAAAGTATATATCACAGCATAATATCTCAATTATCATTTTCAAATAGGAGAAAAGAATAGATTCTGGTGAGAGAAAAGTTATTCATCTTGCAGATTTTTTTAATTGGAGACCAGTCCACACTTTCATTGCTTATTTACAGAATTATAGTTAGCCTGGCTAACCTATAAATTAAGGAGATGCAAATTTATGACAATTAGAATATACATGTGATTGGATAGACCAGTAGGTATGTGATTAGATAGAGAAGCACATCAGGCCTCTAGTGAGGAAGTTAGAACTAGAAAGGCAATGCGGTTTTTAGAGAACAAATAGACAGTATGAACTTATTATCTTTCTAGACCTACTGTTAAACTTGCTTTAGTTTGGAGAGTCTATGCCTTCCTCTTTGTATTTATCTAGTTTTTATCAACATTAATTGGCTAGATGTCTTAAGACCTAAATGACAAGGTTCATTGTTCCTGGGAAGTTAATTAGGGAGGAGATACGTAAAATAGTTTCCTTCATCTCACTCATCCCAACCATCCCTATATTATCTCTGAGAGCACATAGCATATACAATATTACATAAATTTGAATTTGAATTTATTCCACACAGGTTTTCATGGAATAATTTATATTTATAAACTGAAGAAATCTTACCATTGTGACTGGTAATCTTTCCTTCTGAGCATGGAAGGCACTCATAACAGCAAAATGGCTTTCCCTCTATTTTGGCCCTACTAGAACCAGATTGACAATTGTCATTACATAGGGAACGAGGTCTTTTCTGAGTGAAGGAGATGAAAAATAATTAAAAAATCAGTTTGGTAGTTTTGCCATGCTCGGAGGCATTGTGCTTACTGAAACACAGATACGTATTCTAAATGTGGGGACCATCAGAATGAGAGATTATAATGATTTCCTTTTATATGGTGTGTGTGCCAAGATGTCATGGCAAGCATTTACAGGGTGCAGCACATCTTGGTTATTATGAAAGATACCTACAAAGCTATGACTTGAAGTGCAGCAGACAGGGATTTGGGTTCAATATGTTGGTCACCTATCCAAGGCAATAACCTGATTCAACTTAAAATTAAACTCAGCTTTTTAACAACAAACTGACGGAATCCCACCACTGCCTATATCATTTCAGACAAGCAGCTGTCCAGTCTCTTCTTAAAGGCCTCCAGTGATGAAGCACCCACAACTTCTGAAGCAAGCTGTCCCACTGGTTAATTGTTTTCCCTGTTAGGAAGTTTTTCCATAATTCCAGGTTGCTTCTCTCCTTGGTTAGTTTTCATCCATTGTTTCTTGTCTTACCTTCTGGTGCTTTGGTAAATAAGTTGACTTCCTCTTCTTTGTTGCAGCCCCACAAATACTGGAACACTGCTATCATGTCACCCCAGTCTTTCTTTTCTCTAAACTATAGAATATTCTAATCCCTGACATTTTCACTTATGTAGCTATTTCAGTCTGGAATTATTCTATCTAACAAAATGAAATTCAATGGTGAAAAAAGTAAGGTTCTACATTTATCTTTATCTTTATTAGACTTATATACCGCCCTTCTCCCGTAGGACTCAGGGTGGTTCACAAAGTTTTTAAAATAACAATACAAAAATTACAAAAATTAAGAACAGTTAAAATGATTACATTTAGACCTTGAATAAATATAAAACCCCAATTAAAATCCAATTAAAACCCCAATTAATGCTCTCAGTCCAGGCCAGAAAGCTCAAAGAGCAAAGTCTTCAGGTCCCGGCGGAATGAGCGAAGGTCAGGGGCAGTCCTAAGCTCTATGGGCAGCTGGTTCCAAAGGGCAGGTGCACCCCCAAAGAAGGCCCTCCCCCTGGGTATTATCCACAAGCAATCTTTTACAGGCGGTACCCTGAGAAGACCCTCCCTGTGGGAGCGCACAGGACGAAGGGAGCTTGATGCCGGCAGCAGGTGTTCCCTCAGATATCCTGGACCCAAGCCATTTAGGGCTTTATAGGTCATCACCAACACCTTGAATCTCACCCGGAGGGCAACTGGGAGCCAATGCAGCTCATGGAGCAGAGGTGTTACATGGGAGTATCGGGAAACCCCCATCACAACCTGCGCGGCTGCATTCTGCACCAGCTGAAGCCTCCGAGTGGTCCTCAAGGGCAGCCCCATGTAGAGAGTGTTGCAGTAGTCCAATCGGGAGGTCACGAGCGCATGAGTGACTGTGTGCAGGGCATCTCAGTCCAGGTAGGGCCGCAACTGGCACACCAGGTGAACCTGGGCAAAGGCCCCCCTGGTCACGGCTCCTATATGGTCTTCAAAACTGAGCCACGAATCCAGGAGGACGCCCATGTTGTGAGCCCTATCGATGGGAGGTAACACCTCACCCCCCCATCATTAAAGGTGGAATGAACTGGTTAGTCCGAGATGCCGGTATGCACAGCCACTCAGTCTTGGCGGGATTGAGACGAAGCAGGAAAAATCAAATGCACAGGTATAGTATAGGTGGTACCTTGCTCAACATTAGTAACTGTGAGAGGGATCTCGGAGTCCTAGTAGACAATCACTTCAATATGAGCCAGCAGTGTGCTGCAGCTGCCAAAAAAGCCAACACAGTGCTAGGCTGCATTAACAGAGGGATAGAATCAAGATCATGTGAAGTAATAATGCCACTTTATAATGCCTTGGTAAGGCCACAGCTGGAATATTGCATCCAGTTTTGGTCACCACAATGTAAAAAAGATGTTGAGACGCTAGAAAGGGTACAGAGAAGGGCAACCAAGATGATTGGAGGGCTGGAGGCTAAAACATATAAGGAACGGTTGCTGGATTTGGGTATGTGTAGTTTAATGAAGAGAAGGGTGAGGGGTGACATGATAGCAATGTTCCAATATCTCAGGGGCTACCACAAAGAAGAGGAAGTCAAGCCATTCTCCAAAGCACCTGAAAGCAGGACAAGAAGCAACGGATGGAAACTAGTCAAGGAGAGAAGCAACCTAGAACTAAGGAGAAACTTCCTGACAGTTAGAACAATTAACCAGTGGAACAACCTGCCTCCAGAAGTTGTGAATGCTCCGACACTGGAAGTTTTTAAGAGGAGACTAGACAGCCATTTGCCTGAAATGGTATAGGGTTTCCTGCCTGAGAAGAGGGGGTAGACTAGATGACCTCCAAGGTCCCTTCCAACTTTATCATTATCATTATCATTATTATTTCAATTCAAAACATGATTTCAGTTTCTGAATAGGGTTATTGATGTTACAGTAGAAACAGTAGATCAACTCCCAGAATACACAGAGTCCTTCACTTAAAACTGGTTATTTAATGATCTTTTGAAGTTATGATGAGCTTTTAAAAAGCTACTTATGACTGTCCACAAAGATATTACTGTTGCTCACCTTCCACAGTCACATAATCTCATATTCGGTGATTGGCAATTAGTTCACCTACAACCAGTTGCCGTACCCTGTGGTCCCATCAACAAAGTATGTGACTTTTTTGTGATTTCTGATGGTCCTTGTAGTTTCTGATAAAGATGTGGATGTGTATTTTCTTAATAACCATTTTAAAATGGTCATAAAATCAAATCTGGTCATGTATTGCCTTTTCTTAAAACTGCAAAGATTTATTACCAAAATTTCAGGCCCCATTGTAAGTTAAGTAATATTTGTATTCAGAATGTAATTAATTCATGCTCAGGTCTATATAAAATATTGTGTATATCTGATTAAATTGTACATTGTACACTCTCCAAAAGAGATGGGTTATTAAGAAATATAAAGGATAAATAAATTGTCTGTCTGTCTATCTATGTATGTATCATCTATCTATCTATCTATCTATCTATCTATCTATCTATCTATCTATCTATCTATCTATCTATCTATCATTTATCTTTTAGGTCATACAATGGTTTCCTAAAAATGTTGACCAATTTTAATGAGAAAGACCTAAGAAGCATGACAGTCTTTTTTTGAAGTTATTCAAAAGATTCTCAAGATGTGGTCATCTAATTGAACTAAGGAGCAGATCCCAGTTCAAATTGCCAGTACAATTGACAGCACTGCTGTAGAAGAAAAACTCACATTTGTTGAATATTCAGAATGTAGATTAAACCATTCCTAAATCTATGCAAAATATATACCTGGTTAAATCTTGTGGGCCATATCATGGACACTTCATGAATGTTGAGTGATTTGGAAGAGAAAGAGTTTGGGTCTACCCATCCAACTTTGACTTTTGTAAATGTGTTATTTGAATTTGTGACCCAGTTGAAAATATCAAATGCAGCAATTATATGCCCTTTGTCATCAAAGGAAATATTTTCTCCAGCACTGTTGATAAAGGAAGTACTTCTTATAAACTTGTGGAGCTGAATTAGAGAGAAGGTAGAGAAAAATGATTTTAAGAGAACTTTCATAATAGTCCTAATATTTATTTTATTTATTTATTTATTTTAATTCCATTTATATGAATTAAAACTAAGATGAATGATCTTTGAGGGACAATATCTACTGAATCTGGAAAAGAAGGAGACATCATTCAAGTCAGTTGCCTGGATGTGAAGTGAAGAGGAACTAAAGACCCTCTTGATGAAGGTGAAAGAGGGGATTGAAAAAGTTGGCTTGAAACTCAACATTAAAAAAAAATAAGATCATGGTATCTGGTTCCATCACTTTCAGGCAAATCAAAAGGGGAAAATGGGAAGCAGTGATAGATTATATTTTCTTGGACTCCAAGATCACTGCATCTTGCATGACAATGGTCCATAGAGTCAAAGTTATGGTTTTCCCAGTAGTAATGTATGGCTCTGAGAATTGGACCAATAACAAGGCTAAGAACCAAAGAACTGATAGCCATCATTATATCTTGGGAGCTTTGATAATGAATTACATAGACATTTAAGAGGTATAAGAACTACACTTTTGTTTGTTTTATATTTCTTTCCTGGTGCTTCTAGGTAACATGTTGTTCTCATATACTATTATTGTCATACTATTTAACTCTTTACTCTGTCTCCTTCTACATTGTTTTGGATGATACCTGCCAGGCTTTTTCAAGTAGATATTCTTGTCTCATGTTTTTTATCTTTGCCCTCTCTTTTGACTTGGATGAAGTTATGGCATGCAAAGCATATGCCATAATGTAAACTGCATTGTAGATACTATAACCATGACCAGACATGCTTGTGTCAAACAGTGTTCCAGGTAGACTATCCAACCTTTCTTCCCCAGTGCATATCTCTTCATCTCTCTCTTCTAGAGTGGAATTTGAGAAATCACAATTAAACACATTTTTCCAGAAGATTTGGATAAAGCCATCTTTATTTTCTGAGAATGGGTTTATTTCCTTCAGAAATTTCTGAAACCCACTTGGGAAATTTGTATGAACAGCAAATGACAGAGTTCCATGGAGGAAATGTATTTCACAATCTCTTAAAAAACCAGGAGATGCAAAATCCATCTGGGCTGTCATAACCCACACTCGGCTTTCAATTGTTATATCATAAAATTGTGAGAATTGGAAAATTGTTCTTAACACACTCATAGTATGTATTTCACCTTGAATGACAACAGTATTGGCAGTACTTCCTGTGACAATACGTGAAGTTGCAAACCATTCTGTTGCACTTTCAGCAATATTACTTGAAAAGGTTATTTTGGGTATTGTTTCTAAGAATTCCACACAAATACCCTTCTGAGAATATAAGGGAAGTACATGCTGTACAAACCCATCTCCATTGTCATCATCAGAAATAATCACACCAATCCAGGTCCACCTGAAATGCAGCAGTAACTCAAGAATGCCCAAATAATGATGGGCCTCATTGGGAAACATCTTGTGAAAAAAATCTTCTTTGGTTTTGTCTTTTATTATTGAGGAAGACCCATACATGATCTTGGAGGAAAAATGGAAAGAGGTCAGACACAATTAAAATGAATCTTCTAATACTCTTAGTAGAAAAGAACTGGTTTCTCTCTTTCTTTTCTTTTCATATTTTTATCTTATTTAATTTTCTGATCATTTAAATATTTCTTATGACAAATGTCCAAAGCACTATATTTTTGTAAACCACAGGTATTTCAGAAAATATTATGCGTTCTTAAGACATTTTGCTATTAGACAACACCTACTGCAATCTTCATGCATACAATTGGACTTTCAAAGCTTTTTTCAAAAATTCCAAATCAATGTTTCTCAGCAAAAGCAGAATCTATACTGACATATGAATGGATTATTGTCAAATACAGGCAATCCTTAAATGTCTATGAAGATTTTCAGTTATCCAGGTCATAATTATCCCAAAGATGCTTTTTCACAAGGAAACTGGACTTTCTTGCTTTTCTTTGAGGATGATTTGTTTCTCATCCAAGAAGCCTTTTCAGTCTGACTGGATGATAGGGGAATGGAAGGATTTATACTCCATGTAGGATATTTAAGCTCTGGGTACTTACAACTCAGTTCTAGAATTCTGATGGTGTCACCTCCTCTGTAGTCGCATGAATGCATTTTAGGCAGTTGGTAAGCAACTCACCATTTCAGTGGATTGGAGCATTGTTGATCAGGAATCTGATAAATTTAATCTTTGCTCTTATGTTGAGAGGGCAAGGCTCAAGTTCCTGCCTCAGAAGGCCTTTGAGGCCATGGAAAGTTCCAAAGGAAATCACTAACCTGTCAGTTAGGCACATGACCAAAACCACAGAAGGTGTGCTTGATAATTTTTACAATTTTTATATTTCTTACCTTATCTGTTGTGTGCCAGTTTCCTCTTATGTAACCAAGAGA
>NC_139517.1:8531158-8753658 GCF_947247035.1 Vipera ursinii | reverse complement strand
ATTTTACTTCACTAGTCATTGCCATCTATAGGGGGTGATGCTAATCTCCATTTCAAGGCAATTGAGCCATCATTGTCCAAAGATATTTCCACGGTCATGACATCATGGAGCACTGTTCCTTCTCACTGTAGTGGTACCTATTTATCTACTTGCATTTGTATGCTTTTGAACTAGTAGGTTGGTAGGAGCTGGGGTGAGGACATGACTCACTTAAGCCCAAAATCTAAAACCACTGAACCACAGCACCACCCCATTTATTAGACTAATGGTGGGTATCTCTAAGATCATAATTTGTTTCATTAATTTGTTTAGGGGACCAGGATAGGAGAAATTGATAAATGCCTAAAGCACTCAGAAGTAATGAGAGGATTCTCATGACATGCAATGGCTTCATTCTGCACCAGTTCCATTTTTTGAGCTTCAGTCAATGTATAATTCAATGAAATAGTCATGTTTTTAAATTTCTTCTTTCTTGCCTCTCATTAATTGTTTTTTAGTATTCAGATCAGGCCTTAGTAGAATGACACAAAGAAGAGGGAGTCAAGCTATTCTCCAAAGCACCTGAAAGCAGGACAAGAAGCAACGGATGGAAACTAGTCAAGGAGAGAAGCAACCTAGAACTAAGGAGAAACTTCCTGACAGTTAGAACAATTAACCAGTGGAACAACCTGCCTCCAGAAGTGGTGAATGCTCCAACACTGGAGGTTTTTAAGAAGAGACTGGACAGCCATTTGCCTGAAATGGTATAGGGTTTCCTGCCTGAGCAGGGGGTTGGACTAGATGACCTCCAAGGTACCTTCCAACTTCTTCTTCTTCTTCTTCTTCTTCTTCTTCTTCTTCTTCTTCTTCTTCTTCTTCTTCTTCTTCTTCTTCTTCTTCTTCTTCTCCTACTTCTTCTTCTTCTTCTTCTTCTTCTTCTTCTTCTTCTTCTTCTTCTTCTTCTTCTTCTTCTTCTCCTACTTCTTCTTCTTCTTCTTCTTCTTCTTCTTCTTCTTCTTCTTCTTCTTCTTCTTCTTCTTCTTCTTATTATTATTATTATTATTATTATTATTATTATTATTATTATTATTATTATTATTATTAGGAATGGAAGATGGAAGAACATTTTACAAGCATGGAAAACATGGCAAAAAATTGAATACCAATGTGGCATTACTGGAATTAAGAAAGAACAGTTTTTAAAGACAAGAAAATTCCAGAAAAAACTGCTAAAGACATCAGAGAAACAATTATTGAATCCTTTAAAAAAGGTATGGAATGGGGGAGAGAAGATACAGATGCATAAGTAAATAAAGAGAGAGAATTAATAGAAGGATTGCAAAGTCAAGATATATGTTTGCAGTTCAACAGGAAGAAGACAAGAAAACAGGTTCTGCAACAACACTTCAGTACCAAGCTGAGCGTTACTACTTATTAGAATTTTGTGCAAGAGGAAAGAAAATACCCAAAACTAAATGAGGCAGTGTCTATCATTCATAAAACAATAGTATGATACAATACGATATGATACGATGTAATATGATACAATACGATACGATACAGTACAATACAATACAATAGAATTATATTTTCTCTTTTTTCCTCAAATCATGCTAGAAGATTTGAGGAAATCAGAGAAATTCCTTATGGCTAATTTTTCATTGAACTGTAGAGTGTCCAAGAGATTGAAGACTCATCACTAGGCAGAGTGATGCTAAGTGGAGAAATGGAAGGAATATAAAGAAAATTTTCAAGAGCATATGAAAAATAATGATCTATTGAAGCTTTGGGATCAGAAGTCATGGTCTTAAGTATCCAAGACTTTCTAACGATATCCAAGCAGATAGGAAAACCCACATTTTTCAAGTGGTTGATAGGACTGAAGATACGAAAGATGTGTCTAGTTCAAGTGGCTGATAGTCAAGAACTGTGCACACCTGGATCTTCAGCCCAAGAATGTTGTTATTAGGAATTGGTTGGGGAAAACAGGACATATTGACCACCAATATGAATTTTACTACTGACAGATTTTGATGAGTGCCTGGAACAATCAGAAGAGATTGGTAGATTGATATCAATTGTGAATCCTTCATTTTGAACCAGTTTCAGTTTCTGAATGTTCTTCAGAGAATTTATTTTTCACTGAAACAATATTATGGAATTATTTCTTCCCTCTCATTCAGAGGGAACACCTGCTGCCGGCATCAACTCCCCATTGTCCTGTGTGTTCCCACAGGGAGGGCCTTCTTATGGTACCACCTGTGAAGGATTGCCGGCGGGTGACTCCCAGAGGGAGGGCCTTCTCTGTGGGTGCACCTGCCCTTTGGAACCAACTTCCGATGGAACTCAGGACCTAAAAACTTGGCTCTTTGAGCTGTCTGGCCTAGACTGAGGGGTTTTTAACTGGGTTTTAAAGTTTTAATTTTTAACTTTTGGGTTTTAAATTTAATTAATTGTTTTAAATTTATTTTAACTTTTGTATTGTATGGTTTTAATTGCCCTGTAAACCGCCCTGAGTCCTATGGGAATAGGGCGGCATATAAGTCAAATAAAATAAATAAATAAATAAATAAACAAACAAACAAACTGGGTTTTTTTTTATTATTCAGCCATCATGTATTTTCCTTTTGGTGTTCAGATATGTTAGAAAATGACTTCATTCTGGACCAGTTCCAGTTTTTGAATGGTCTTCAGTGGATGTATTTTTCACCAAACTACTCATGGAATTATATTCCTTTCTTCTTGCCTCTCATTAACTGTTTTTTAGTATTCAGATCAGGCCTTACTAGAATGACAAAACATTTTGGGGAAAAGATGCAGCCCAGTAACCCTGCACTGGAAGAGAGAATAGAAAAGATCTCCACAGCTACCATGAATTTCCCCTTAGTGCTCAGATATGTTGGGAAAAAGGACAACCAGACACTGCAAAAACACAGCAGGCTGAAGAAGATAAATTTGGTCTCATTAAAACTGTCCGGTAAATGTCGGCCTTGAAAAGCCACACTGAAACCAACAATGGCAAGGAAAAGCAGGTACAACAAGACACAGTAAAACATGACAGTGGAGCCTTCATTACACCCTAGAATGATTTCATCTGCCACGAGGTTCATATCAGCATCTGGGTATGGGGGTGAGGTTAGAAGCCATACACTGCAAACAGTGACTTGAAAGAGGGAACAAAAAACAACAATGTAATGATCTAATTGCTTGCCAAGCCATTGCCTCAACTTGGATCCTGGCACTGAAGCCATGAAAGCTAAAATCACAATGATGGTTTTGGCCAATATACAAGAAATAGCTACTGAGAAAACAGTCCCAAAAGCAGTTTGTCGTAAAAGGCAGGTCACCTTTTCAGGTTCTCCAATGAATAATAAACTGCAAAGGAATGAGAGCACAAGGGAGACAAGGAGAAGGTAGGTGATGTTCCGGTTGTTGGCCTTGACTATGGGAGTATCCTGGTATTTGATGAAGATCCCAAGCACCAGAGTGGCAATGCAAGCAAATAAAATTGCCGTAGTGGCCAAACTAGTTCCTAATGGATCTTCATAAGACAGGAAAACTATCTGCTTTGGAAGACATGAGTCATGGTTGTTGTTTGGATACTGTCCATCTGGGCATGGCCAACAATCATCCATATCTGTGGGAATGAATGAATGAATGAATGAATGAATGAATGAATGAATGAATGAATGAATGAAATGAAATGAATGAATGAACAAATGAAATAATACCTTGATATTATTTATTTATTTATTTTTTATTTTATTGCATTTATATACCGCCCTTTCCCTTAAGGACTCAGGGCGGTTTACAGGGAGTTAAAAATCAACCATACAAAAGTTAAAACCCAATTTAAAAAATATTAAATCAACCCTGTACTATTAAAAACCCCAATTAAAATGAATGTCTCCTCAGCCTGGGCCCGAGAGCTCAAAGAGCCAGGTCTTCAGGCCCCGGCGGAATGATCGGAGGTCGGGAGCAGTCCTCAGCTCCACCGGCAGCTGGTTCCAGAGGGCAGGCGCCCCCACTGAGAAGGCCCTATCCCTGGGTGTCATCCGCCGGCAATCTCTTACCGGCGGGACCCTGAGCAGACCCTCCCTGTGGGAGCGCACTGGGCGAAGGGCGTTTGATGCCGGCAGCAGGTGTTCCCTCAAATACCCCGGACCCAGGCCATGTAGGGCTTTATAGGTGATAACCAGCACCTTGAATTTCACCCGGAGGGCAACCGGAAGCCAATGCAGCTCGCGGAGTAGAGGTGTTACATGGGAGTATCGGGAGACCCCCATTACAACTCGCGCGGCCGCATTCTGCACTAGTTGAAGCCTCCGAGTGGTCTTCAAGGGCAGCCCCATGTAGAGACAATGTAGAATGTAGAAGTTACTATATTAATAAAGTAATACTGAAAGAAGTAAGAAATTTAGCAGTAGCAATAGCAATAGTATTTAGACTTATATACCACCCCATAGTGCTTTGCAGCACTCTTTAAGCAATTTATGGATTCAGTATATTGCCCCGAACCATCTTCAGTTCGTCAGAATCGAACTCCGGGCTTTGGACAGAGTTAGCCTGAAATTCTTCATTCTAATGTCTGTGCCATCATGGCTCAAAATTTAACAAAATGGGCCCTAGTTAATGCTTCAAATAGTAGGCTCCCTGGATGTTATAGAGGCATTATCTAGGCTGAAAGCAATGATAAACCATATCCATAATGCAATCAATGAAATAGTAGCTAAACTGTAAATACTGAATTTACAACTGATTCAAAATTGTACTAAACTATGTTTCATAGTTTTGATTACTTTTATAATTCAATATGTTAAAATAAGGCAGGATATAAGGCCATACATATGTTTCTTCAGGTATCAGGAAGAACGTTTTGCCTGCAAGCAAAAAATTTAGATGCCAGTTTCAAATGATAGAAGTAAAGGAAAGGTCTTCAAAAATTTAATATTGAAAGAGACATTTAAAATGGAATTTGCTGCAGTGGAAACATACCAAGTGGAGAAACAAGCTTATAATAGATGGGAACCAGGAAAGGATAGCATAAAGGAAGGATGTAAGAGAATCATGTAGGCAAAATTGTTAACTGGGTCTTCAGAATGGGAAAAGGAACTGTAAGAGAAGAAAACTAGCAAAAAAAGGAAAGACCCTATAAAAAGGGGGGGGCAGAACTCAGGTAACTGAGCCTGCACAATTAGTTGATTAATATTACCTGACACACTTTGCATAAATTAGCTCCTAATTTTAATTTAATATTAATTAATTAATTAATTAATTAATTAATTTTAATTTAATTTAATTTTAAATCCCAGTGAACTGTTGTAAGTTGAGTGCCTGTTACTCGTCCCAGGTTCTGCCAACCTAGTGGTTAGAAAGCATGTAAAAATGCAAGTAGAAAAATAGGGACCACTACGGTGGGAAGGTAACAGTGTTCCGTGCGCCTTTGGCGTCTAGTCAAAGTAACACCAGCTGCCTGCTCAAGGTTGACTCAGCCTTCCATCCTTCCGAGGTAGGTAAAATGAGGACCCAGATTGTTGGGGGCAATTAAGCTGACTTTGTAATAATGCCGCTTGGGGGGTGTATGAAAGCCCTAATAAGCAGGCATATACATAGAATGAAGGCTACTGCTAAGCTTGTAAGCTGCCCTGAGTCTTCGGATAAGGGCGGGATATAAATGCAATAAAAATAAAAAAAATAAAAATAAATAAAATAGTCATGCTGGCCACATGACCACGGAGATGTCCTCGGACAAGCGCTGGCTCTTCGGCTTTGAAATGGAGATGAGCACCGGCCCCTAGAGTCAGAAACGACTAGCACACATGTGCGGGGGAACCTTTACCTTTTTTAAAATTTTAATGTACATGTGATGTATGATTTAGTATGTAGCAAGAAGTACATAGAAGGCGGTGGGAAAGAATGTAACCAAATAGTACCTCAGCCAATGGAGAAAAAGGAGGGATGTGGAGGCCAGGACAGGGCTATATAAAGAAGGGAATATTTTGGTTGATACTTTGGAGAGAACCAAGCTTTGATAGCTCCCGGCTTATTGCAATAAACAAAACAAAAGGCTTTTACTGTGTCTTGGCTGGTTATTGGTCAGGTGAGCTTGCCTCTGGTCACAAAGGCAAGTAGCCAGGATCATATAACATCAAAGAAATTGAATTTTTAGCTCATTATAAATGTACCTCACAGGCATATTACCTCTTCAAAATCACAGACAGGAACAGTTTCTAGGGGAGGAAAGTTTCTAGAAAAAAATCATGTCATAGTTTTCTAAAGAATTTCTTTAAACTTTGAGAAGAGCACATAATTTCATTGCTTATTTACAATATAGCAGGTAGTTACACTAACGTAAAAATGGGGAAGATGCAAGCCTTTTATATAAATTTTATCTAAATCAGAATATGCAAATGATTTGATATAGCCAGCAAAGTTTTTGATTAAACAGAGTAGCACATCAGGTCTTTAGTGAGAAAGTTAGAGCAGAACTACAAATGCATTGCTGGTTTGGAAAGAACTCAACAGTATTTCAGGAACAGTTTCTTTGTAGAGTTGTTGTTAAATTTGCTTTAGTTTCCAGAATCTGCTCTGTTCTATTAGGTTTTAGCAACATTAATTGGCTAGAAGTCTTAAAGCTGAGAAGACCCCAGCTTCATTTTTCTGGAAGTTAATTATGGGGGCGGATAAAGTATTTTCCTAGATTTCACTCATCCCAACCATCTTTGTAAGATTTTGTATACATAAATCATATAGTATTACAAAACACTCTAAAACTATTCTACCCAGGTTCTCATGGGTTAATATTTATAAATTGAAGAAACATTACCTTTATGATCAGCAATCTTCCCTTCTGGACAGGAAAAGCACTCATAGCAGCAAAATGGCTTTCCTTCTATTTTGACCTTACTTGAACCAGAATGACAATAGTCATTACACAGGGATTGGGGTCTTTTCTGAATGAAGTGAAATGAAAAATAAAGGAATCAGTTTGGTAGTTCTGGAACGTCTTGGGACATTACTTTTATTGAAACATAGACACATATTTTCTACATTCACTGTTTGAGAATATGATATTTGTAGATGACTATAATAGTGATCACTTCCTACATGGTTTGTTGGTGTCATGGAAAGCATTTCTAGGTAATGTTCATCTTGGATATGATGAATGATACACACTAGGCAATGAGTTGAAGTGCAGCAAAGAGGGATTTGAGTTCAATTTACCTCAGATATTGGTCAGTTATCTGAGGCAATGGCCTCATATACTTAATATCAAAGTCAGCTCCTTGAGAACAACATGGAAGCATGTTACTGTTGCCTCCAGGATTGCCCCCCTCTATAAACTAGCATTTTCACTCCTCCTGTTGTCAATAAGCCTTATAATCACATACCACAGTTTAGAGCAATTTCAATTCAAAACATAATTTCAATACTTCAATGGGTTGTTGATGTTACAGTTGGAAAAGTAGAACAAAACTTTGAATATTTATAATGTACTTTAAATTATCCTAAAACCTATGCAAAATAATTTAGGTATCTGTCTAACTCTTCTAGTCTATACAATAAAGTCCTTTAGAACAGACATGTCAAACTCATGATGTCAGGTGACATTGCATGACATATCATGACTTTTTTCTCATTGTCAGCATTGGTGTGGACACGGTTTCGACGTGATGCATCTGGCCCACAGGCTGGCAGTTTGACATGCCTGCTTTAGAATGTCAATCATTTTAGTTGAGAACTACCTGAGTTGCATAACACTTTTTTTTCTAAAGTTATTCAGAAGGTTGTTAAAATACTGTTGTATGATTGTACACTAAACTATAAGACACATCAAATTCAAAACACAAGTTTAGTATCAGAATAAGGGTACATTGTTTCAATAGAGATTTTTGAGGGGAAAAAATCAAAAATATTTAAAATCTCTACAAAATATATACCTGGCTAAATCTTGTGGGCCATACAATGGAGTCCTCATCAATGTTGAACAATTTCGGAGAGGAGGGGTTTGGGTCTACCCATCCAATTCTGAATTTTGTAAATGTGTTATTTTCATATGTTACCCAGTTAAAAATATCAAATCCAGCAATTATATGTCCTTTGTCATCAAAGGAAATATTTTCTCCAGCATTGTTTTTAAAGAAAATATTTCTTATAAACTTGTGGAGCTAAACTGAGAAAAAAAAATAGAGAGGAAATGAAGCCATGGAGAACCTTCATAACAATCCTTCCACAATTTAAAACTAAGATAAATGAGCACTGATGATTTTACCCAGATAATAAAACATCTGGAAGAAGACAAGCAATCTTAGAGAGCACCAAGAACTCTGAGCTAAAAATAATCTCCTTTATTGGTAGGATAAATGATTTTGAGGGGGGAAAACCTACAGAAAGGAGGACAAGAAGGAGAAGGAGAAGGAGAAGGAGAAGAAGGAGAAGGAGAAGGGCAATGACATGGACAAGGTTAAGGACTAGGACAAGGACAAGGAAAATTCAAGTCAGTTGCCCAGACACTATCTGAAAGTTTGGCAAAGAAATTTGGAAGCATATGCAGCATTTTAATGCTGGTAAGTACAATTTATATTTAAGGATATAGGTTTCTACATCTGTTGTATATATCATATTTAAACACAGTATGTGTTATGTGTATGTACACTCTTGAGAGCAAGGAATTTTTTTTATTTTTAATGCATGTCAGTGTGCCCAAGTAAAAAATAACAATAAAGGTTATCTATCTATCTATCTATCTATCTATCTATCTATCTATCTATCTATCTATCTATCTATCTATCTATCTATCTATCATATGCTTTACATTTACATGTTTAGATTTGATAATTTATTTCTGTTTTATATAGCATGTTTAAATATGTGTTATGTATGTGTACACTTTTGAGAGCAAGCAACAGAATTTCCTTTTTATTGCATGTCAATGTGCCCAAGTAAAAAAATAACAAAAAGGTTATCTATCTATCTATCTATCTATCTATCTATCTATCTATCTATCTATCTATCTATCTATCTATCATCTATCTATCATATGCTTTACATTTACATTTACATGTTTACATTTGATAATTTGTGCTACTTTAAATTAAGAGAAAAATATATTATGAATACTGTTTTTTTATTATTCCCTTCCCCTTTTCCCTTTTATGTTAGTTTACATTTTAATGGTTAACTTGGAAATATAATAAAGGTAACATAAAAATATAACATATTAATAGTAGAAAAGATTTGCACTATCTTTACAATAATAGAAACAATATGTGCATTTTGCGTGCAGAAAATATAACATTTTACATATTTTATCTCTTAAGATTCTGAATATGTAATATATATTCAGAAGCTATATATTTAAAAAGGAAGAGGGAAATACCACAAAGAGAAATTTGTTCCTGCTTTAATTATTTAAACACAATATATCTTCCTTTAATTTTTGAAATTTCCCCCAGAAGGTAGCCAACATTATATCTCAAGATTTCTGGAAAAAAAAATCATAAATATTTATGATTTAAGGGAACAACTGCATTTTTGCCTCTTTTATATTTATTTCTTAGCACTTAAGTGGATAATAAATTGTCTTAATAATTCTACATGCAACATATTTAATTGTCTACTAAAAGGAGCTGTATTACATCCTAGATACCTGCCAGGGCTCTCCAAATAGATATTGTTGTCTCATGTTTTTTATCTTTGCTCTCTCTTTCAATTTAAAGGTGGTTATGGCATGCAAAGCATGTGCCATAATATAAACTGCATTGTAGATACTATAACTGTGACCAGACATGTTTGTGTCAAAAAGAGTTCCAGGTAGATTATCCATTTTTTCTTCCCCAGTGCAGACCTTCTCATCTCTCTGTGGTAGACTAGAATTTAAGAAAGTACAATTAAATGCATCTTTCCAGAAGATTTGGATAAACCCATCTCTAGTTTCTGAAGCAGGATTTCTTTCTTTTAAAAATTGCTGGAATCCTGTAGGATGATTTGTATGAACAGCGAATGATAGAGATCCATGGAGGAAATGTATGTCCCAATCTCTTAGAAAACCAGGAGATGCAAAATCCATCTGGGCTGTCATAATCCACACTCGGCTTTCAATTGTTACATCATAAAATTGTGAAAAATGGAAAATTGTTCTTAACACACTCATAGTATGTATTTCACCTTGAATGACAACAGTATTGGCAGTACTTCCTGTGACAATACGTGAAGTTGCAAACCATTCTGTTGCACTTTCAGCAATATTACTTGAAAAGGTTATTTTGGGTATTGTTTCTAAAAATTCCACACAAATACCCTTCTGAGAATATAAGGGAAGTACATGCTGTACAAACCCATCTCCATTGTCATCATCAGAAATAATCACACCAATCCAGGTCCACCTGAAATGCAGCAGTAACTCAAGAATGCCCAAATAATGATGGGCCTCATTGGGAAACATCTTGTGAAAAAAATCTTCTTTGGTTTTGTCTTTTATTATTGAGGAAGACCCATATAAGATCTTAAGCCAAAAAAGGGGGGAAGGAGTTCAGTAACAATTAAAAAATTAACCTTATCATACTTTTAATAGAAAAAGAGATCATTAGAATAGGCTTTTTATTTTTTATTTTAATACTTTTAACATATATTTTTCTGATTATTTAATTATTTCTTATGACAAATCTCCAAAGCAGTATGTTTTTCTAGACCAGGGCTTTTCAACCAGTGGTACGAGTACCACCTGTGGTACATTGGCACCTGGCAGGTAGTACGCAACTATCCCAGAAAAGTGGTAGCAGGGGAAGGGAATGAGTTGAACTGATGGCAGCACTGCACAAGCCAGAGCGAGAGATTGCTGGAGCTGCAGGGCTGTCAGGGCTCAGCAGAAGTGCCAGGATCAGTGCTTCTTCAGGGCTGTCAGGGCTCAGTGGAAGTGCAAGGATCAGCGCCAGGCTCCAGCTGGAGCTCAGCGCTAATCCTGCCGCTTCTGAGCCCAGAAGAAGTGCCGATTAGCTGGAATGTTACAGCACTTCCAGGGCCTTGTGATTTACATTCAGATGCTTGGCAACTGATTCATATTTATGATGGTGACAGTGTCACAGGGTCATATGAAATGACCAAAACCTGCTATAACCACCCAGCAGATGGAGGGAATAAAAGTCAAATACCCCCACCCCACGGCCACTGCCAATCCTCAAGACAATTGCTCACAAGAATGAAAACCTTGGACAGGAGGAAGAGCGCCGCTGGGCAGGCAGGCAGGTATCTTGATCAGCTGTGGCTTGGGGGGTACTTTTTCAGTGCCATTGTAACTTTGAACAGTCACTAAGCAAACTGTTGTAAGTTGAGGACTACCTGTACTTTTTTCCTTTTTTTGTCATCAAGTTTTTGACACCTTGCTAAGTGACTGGTGGTACTCGGATGTTGCTATATCCTAAAAGTGGTACAATGGATGAAAAGGTTGAAATCCCTGTTCTAGACCACAGGAAATATAATGATCTACTAAGATTTTTGCTATTGAACAGTATTGATTTCAAACTTTAGATACACATTTTGACGTTCCAAAGCTTTTTCCAAAAGCTCCTAATCACTCATTCTCAGTAAATGTAAAATTTATATAGACATATGGATGTATTACTTGAAAATATTCCCATTTATTATAATAACAACATGATGCCCCAACATTTTTAGCACCAAAATACAGATTTATCAATTACTTTCTCAGTATTTCATAAATAGATCACCTAGAAAACTAACAAGGTTTCCATTTTCTTTCTCTCATTTACAAAACTATCTTAAATATAATGAATCTGAATCTTTCATCTTCTTTTACCTGTGGAATCTTGTAGGTGCTCAAGATGTTTGTCATGTGGAGACAGACTTCAGAAATAGGTCCCCCAATGACGCCCATTATCCTATTCTGAATATCACATTTGTAGTTAGGGATGAACTTGTCCAAAGTGGATAGAGGTTCCATTGAGGCAAGATAGGTCCATCTTGCCAAAAAATAGCTGTTTAAGATGTGGAAGCCCATGCTGATGTTGGGTAAGATTTGAGGATTCTCATTGAGTTCCTTCACAGCAAATGCCAAGGCCAGGATATGCTGGTAATTCTGAGTAAACATCCTAGGTTATGAGCAATAGGTTCCAGGTTATCACATTCTTTAGATGTTATTACTAAGTATATCTAGATATTTCTCATAACTGACCCAATGAAAATGAGAGACTTGTTGAATGGAATATGTTTGAAAGGCACTATTTTTAATGTATAATATATACATTTACAGTGAGAATCCATTCCAATGAATTAAAGTAAATTAAATTACAATTGGTTGTCCAGTCTCTTCTTAAAAACCTCCAGTGTTGGAGCACACACACCTTCTGGAGGCATTTCATTCCACTGATTAATTATTCTAACTGCCAGGAAATTTCTTCTTAGTTCTAGATTGGTTCTCTCCATTGCTTCTTGTCCTGCCTTCAGGTTTTTGGAGAATAATTTAGCTCCATCTTCTTTATGTCAGACCCTTAGATATTGGAAAATATTGCTATCATGTCACCCCTAGTCCTTCTTTTCATGAAACTTGACCTATCCAATGAAACATCTGCAAACAACCAACCAAGATCAGAGAACCCTGAGGATCCACTATTTCAACCCTGAGTTACAAATATTCTCCTCTATAGATAGCAGGGAGGATATTAATTTTAAAAGATGATAAAAAGAAGATAAAATAATTATGCTTGTGTGTGTGCATATGTGTGTGTTCTATGTGCTCTAGAGAAGAAATTAAATAGTTTTGAGCACAGGTATTTTGTTGTTTTCATTCTTTCAAAGAAGAAGATAATTTTTATACAATAGGTGATTGTGCCTCATATTCCTCATAGTAATGAGGAATGAATATAGAAATAAATAGGAAGTTTCTGAGTTCTGGATACACTATTATATCTCGTGCAATTTGCAATTTTCAGTAAGAATTATAATATTTATACTCTAACCTTTTGAATAAAATCTGCCATCCTTTTCTTTTCTCATCTAAGTTGGAACTTTAGATGAAACTCCTATGTGAAGCTAAATAGCACGAAAACTATCTGGCCACATAGAAGATGTGTTCAATTTTTCAGCCTAAGGTACTTACAAAAGGTCATCAAAAGTTTCATCAGAAGGTGGCTTCTGAAATGTTTCTGGACTTGAAAAAATGTAGACTTGAGAAGTAATGCTAGCAATGATGAAACTCCCAGGTTGGTAATATTTGTGGAGAATAGGTAGAGGTGCCATTATAGGACACTTAGCCAGAGGAATCTTTCTCTGACCATAAAGTACAACCACCAGGACTATCATCAGTACCAAAAATAACATGACTTTATCTGGGAGTCTTCGTGCTTTGTTCCAAATGGTCTGACTCCTCACTGATTTATTATTATTTTTTTGAATAATGGCAATTCACATGGCATCACTCAGCTGACTGAAAGCTACAATTGTATAGAATCAAGGACCAATAGTTCTAGAAGTGTTGTTCTACCTGTCTCCTTTGATGAAAGGGAACATGATATCATTGTTCATATCAATACAATATGAAATATTACTATACTTGACTGTATGCTTATTTCCTGTCCTGGGGGATTGTTCATGAATGAGGAAGTTACTGTATAACTTTAATTATGGTTATTTAATAATTACAGCATGATAGGGAATAGTTACCAATTTCAAATTCTATATTCTTTCAAAAAGTTTCAGAACTCAGGATGTTGATGTTTACAACCTTTGGTGAGGTCTTCCCAATCTATCTCTTGGAAAGAATTGTCCATAGTACCTGCTCTCTGTAATAAGGTTACTTATCCTTAAGTTCCCAATTTAGTCTCTCTCTCTCTCTCTCTCTCTCTCTCTCTCTGTGTGTGTGTGTGTGTGTGTGTGTGTGTCTGTGTCTGTATGCACAGTCTGTCTGTACATACTGTATATACTGTCTGTATATATACTGTATATACAGTTAAAGTATACAAAACAAAGTAAAGATAAAAAGTAAGAAACAAAATGGAAATGAATGAAAAGACAAGAAAATGTACAGTTATACATTCCACACTTCTATTGAATAATCATTATTTGATGCTTGTCCCCATCTTTTTTGCTCCTTTTATGCCGTAATTGCAGAAATTATCATTTTTTTCTTTTAACAAAACATCCATATAAGTTTTCCAGTCTTTCAAATAAATTTGCGTTGGTTTTTTTTTCTCTCTGACCAGACTGGTTAGTGTTGCTATTTCTTCAAGTTCAGTTAATTTTATAATTTAATCTTACACTAGAGGCATTTTGTTACTTTTCCAACTTTTTACACTCAAAAATCTTGCCCTCTTACTCCAGATCTATGGTTGCTAAGAAGAGCCATGAAACTCTGGCTCTTTATACAGAGAGACTGAGAATTGTCAGTTCATTGTGCTGGCCATATTTTATTTCTTATTTTGTATTGATTTTATTCTAATTTCTTTGTTTGAGTATTGTGAGACACCCAGAGTCAGGCACTCTCTTTTTGAGAGTCAGATGGCATAAAGATGTTGTGAGAAGAAGTTTCCTCTGGACCGTTTTTCCAGCTGGGAAACAAGCCTTCAGGGCAGACGAAAGAATAGACACTAAACAAAGCAAGCTGCCAGAAAGTAGATTTTATTGAAGAAATCAGACAGTGTAGTGACACAGCAGTGGTTTCTGAACTAGCTAGTGATTTTCCATGGTGAGTGATCCAACTTTTATACCCCTTGAGATATGGCTTAGATTATGGTTTAGATTTTGTAAAGGTATTTGTTTTCCTAATTTTCCTTAGCCTGATTTTGTTTGGACAGTGAGAGATTAATCTTGTCCTCAAGAGATGTTTCATTCATGCTAATGGGTTTTTTATATGTGTTTTGTTTTAATCTTGTCAGTATCACATTATTCCTATCTGGTGGGATCAGTGAATTTGATTGTTTATATAAGGTAGGTAGGAACGTGGTAGGTCAGTGGGTTAGGACGCTGAGCTTGTCGATCAGAAGGTCGGCAGTTTGGCGGGTCGAATCCCGAGTGCCGCATAGCAGAGTGAGTGCCTGTTACTCATCCCAGCTTCTGCCAACCTAGCAGTTCGAAAGCACGTAAAAATGCAAGTAGAAAAATAGGGACCACTACGGTGGGAAGCTAACAGCGTTCCGTGCGCCTTTGGCATCCAGTCATGCCGGCCACGTGATCACGGAGATGTCCACGGTCAAGTGCTGGCTGTTCGGCTTTGAAATGGAGATGAGCACTGGCCCCTAGAGTCAGAAACGACTAGCACACATGTGCGGGGGAACCTTTACCTTTTACCTTATAAGGTACATGTTTGTGGTTTCTTGCCCTCAGGATATTTTCTTTGACTCAATGGTTCTTGGCTGTCTGCCAGAATTATGTAGGGCAGGGGAAGGAGAGTGAGAGAAGAGGGAAAAAAAAACCCTCTTCTTTAGTACTTTTAAAATTCAGCTTGGCTTATCCCTTTTCAAAATGGTCATTTCCTTGAGGTATTCTCTTTTCCCACCCTTCCTGGATGAATCTGCATTTATGATGGCTAATTTCTGGGTCCGGGTTTCTTTTGTAATCTTTCCTATTACTTCCCTTTTGAAAGGTCTAATTGTGTAGGATTTCCAAAAGAAAGATGGCCTCCTGTTTCAGAGTTTAGATTAATTCAAATTTTCTAATATATTTTGGTTGGGTGTTATTCACTAATAAACTATCAGTGTAATAAGGCATGTTTATAGTTATTTTAGTGCCTTTGTGTCAATGCCTTCAGTCTGGGCACTGCAATTTTTCTGTCAAGATTTTTCAGAAGTGCTTGACTATTGTCTTCTTTCTAGGGCTGAAGTGGCTGGCCCCACATAATGCTTGCGACTAAGGTAGGACTAGAATTTACGGTTCCTTGGTTTGCAACCTGAGGCCATAACCATTATAACATACTAGGTCTTTTGCTCATTTGAGATAGGCAGAAACTTACAGATGGCCAGTCCCTCAAATACTAAATATCTTTGAGGGCTTTATTGGTAGAAGCAGCTTATCAACTTGCAGCGGAGCCAACTGAATTACTGATGACACATATACATAACGTGGCAGGTTCATCATGGCCTGCACTGCTTTATTTTGATCCAGTTCCAATTATTGAGCATTCTTCATTGAATATTCAGTACAGGTAATTCTCATTTAGTGACAAAACTGGGAGCAGCAACTTGGACTTTTAGAGGAATGCTTTTTAAATAAAACTGTGACATTGCTCAGCTTCCCTTTGATTTACAAAGGTTGCATATTTGAGGATTGGTCAAAAAGATACCTTTTCAACACCATCGCAATTGTGAACATTCACTAAATAAGGGAGTGACTGTACATCATTCACTGAAACATTAACCTAAAATTATATTTTTTTCTTTCTTGCCTTTTAGTAACTGCCTCTTATTGTTCAGATCTGGCCTTAGTAGAATGACAAAGCATTTGGGGAAAAATATGCAGCCTAGTAGTCCTGCAGTAGATGACAATATGGAAAAGATCTCCACAGTCACCAGGTATTTCCCCTTGGTGCTCAGATATGTTGGAAAAAATGACAACCAGACACTACAAACACACAATAGGCTGAAGAAGATAAACTTGGTCTCATTAAAACTGTCTGGTAAATGCCGGCCTTGAAAAGCCACATTGAAACCAACAATGGCAAGGAAAAGCAGGTACAACAAGACACAGTAAAACATGAGAGTAGAGCCTTCATTACATTCCAGAATAATCTCATCTGCCATTAAGTTCTTATCAGCATCAGGGTATGGGGGTGAAATTACAAGCCATATGGCACAAAAAGCAACTTGAATGAGGGAGCAGGCAACAACAATGTAATTATCTAACTGTTTGTGCAGCCATCGCCTTATCTTGGATCCTGGCACCGAAGCCATAAAAGCTAAAATCACAATGATGGTTTTGGCCAATACAGAAGAAATGGCTACTGAGAAGATAATCCCAAAAACAGTTTGTCGCAAAAGGCAGGTCACCTTTTCAGGTTCTCCAATGAATAATAAACTGCAAAGGAATGAGAGCACAAGGGAGACAAGGAGAAGGTAGGTGATGTTGCGGTTGTTGGCCTTGACTATGGGAGTGTCCTGATATTTGATGAATATCCCAAGCACCACAGTGGTAATACAAGCAAAGACAATTGCAATAGTGGCCAAACTAGTTCCTAATAGGTCTTCATAAGACAGGAAAACTATCTGTTTTGGAAGGCATGAGTCGTGCTTCTTGTTTGGGTACTGTCCATATGGGCATGGCCAACAATCATCCATGTCTGTGGAAATGAAATGAAATGAAATGAATGAATGAAATGAATGAATGAACAAATGAAATAATACCTTGCTATTATGACATTGTAGAAGTTACTATATTAATGAAGTAATATGGAAAGAAATAAGAAATTTAGCAGTAGCAAAAACAATAGTATTTAGACTTATATATCACCCTATAGTGCTTTACATCACTTTTGAGTGGTTTACAGAGGTCATATATTGCCTCCAACAAAGTGGGTCTGAATTTTACCCCTTCAGAATGGTGGAAGGCTGAGTGAACCTTCAGCATGTAAAAATTGAACTTCTGGCTGTGGACAGAGTTGGCCTGCAGTACTGCATTCTAACCACTGTGCCAGCACAGCTGAAAATTTAGCAAAATGGACCCTATGCTTAATGCTTTAAATAGAAGCCTCTCCAGGAGTTATAGAGCTATTATATAGGTTGAAATCACTGACAAACCATTTTTGTAATACAGTCAATGAAACGGCATACAATTGAAGTTAAAGTAACTCTTTGATTAATATACTGAATGTTACAACTGATGCAAAATTAGACTAAACTATCTTTTATGGTTTTGATTATTTGCATCATTCAACACGTTAAAATAAGGCAAGATATGAGACCATGCATATGTTTGTTCATGTGATACACAAAAAAGATGCATGGTACAAACAAAATTTTTAGATGCCAGTTTTTCATCTCAAATTGAATTTGTAGCTCAATATAAATATTCATGACCATGTTTAAAATGGCAGACAGGAACAGATTCTGGGGGGAGAAGAGTTTCTAGGAGAAAGTCATCTCAGAGTTTTTCTAAAGAGCTGGAGCAGAGCTCATGATTTCATTGCTTATTTACAGTACAGCACCTTCTTTGATTAACCTAAAAATGAGAGAGATGCAGGCCTTCAATATACATTTATACAGATTAGAATGTGCATGTGAATTGATATAGCCAGCAAAGGATTTGATTAAATAGAGTAGCACATCAGGTCTTTAGTGTGAAAGTTAGACCAGAACTCCAAATGCAATGCTGGTTTTGAGAGAACTCAAGTGTATTTCATGAACAGTTTCTTTGTAGAGTTGTTGATAAATTTTCTTTACTTTCCAGAATCTGTTCTGTCCTCTTGGGATTTACCAACATTATTTAGCTAAAGGTCTTATGGCTGAAATGACAAGGTTTACTTTTTGTGGAAGTTAATTATGCAGGGGATAAAGTACTTTCCTATATTTCACTCATCCCAATCCTCTTTATAAAATCTCCTATAATATACAACACAAAAAGTACCGGTATTATATAACATTCTGAAATTATTCCACCCAAGTTCCCAGGGGGTTGATATTTATAAACTGAAGAAACATTACCTTTCTGATCTGCAATCTTCCCTTCTGGACAGGAAAAGCACTCATAGCAGCAAAATGGCTTTCCTTCTATTTTGACCTTACTTGAACCAGAATCACAATAGTCATTACACAGGGAATGGGGTCTTTTCTGAATGAAGGAGATGAAAAATAAAGGAATCAGTTTGATATTTCTAGCATGCCCTGTGGCATTGCTTTTACTGAAATATAAATATGTATTTTCTACATTCACTGTTTGGGAATGAGATATTTTGAGATGACTGTAATGGTAATCACTGCCTAGTTGGTGTGTTGGTGTCATGGCAAGCATTTCCAGGTTCATCTAAAAAGTTGCAAAGTAAAAGTTAAGCTTCCCACCCACTAGTTATGTAATAAATCACATTCTCAAATAACACCTTTGGTGGGCTCTCTAACGGTTGTTCTAGCCCCCCAAACACTCGAGCTATTTGACCTTGGGTCCCACAAGAAAGTTATTGTTATGACTGAACTAGAAGAATGCATCTTCTCTCCCCCACCTTAGCTGTGGCAAGCCAAAAAATGAAGAAAGATGGCTGTAGCCTAAGTAGTTTTGTAGGTTTGACAGTATGATTGTACACTAAACTATAAAAAGGTAAAGGTTCCCCCGCACATGCGTGCTAGTCGTTTGCAACTCTACGGTCCGGTGCTCATCTCTGTTTCAAAGCTGAAGAGCCAGCGCTTGTCCAAGGACATCTCCATGGTCATGAGGCCGGCATGACTAGATGCCAAAGGCGCATGGAATGCTGTTACTTTCCCGCCGTAGTGGTCCCTATTTTTCTACTTGCAGCACATCAAATACAACACACAAGTGTAATATCAGAATAAGGCTACATTGTTTCAACAGATGAATAACTCAGTGTTTTTTAAATATTCAGAAATGTAGGTTAAGCTATACTTAAATCTGTACAAAATATGTACCTGGTTAAATCTTGTGGGCCATACAATGGAGTCCTCATGAATGTTGAGTGATTTAGAAGAGGAAGGGTTTGGGTCTACCCATCCAATTTTGACTTTTGTAAATGTGTTATTTTCATATGTAACCCAGTTAAAAATATCAAATCCAGAAATTATGTGTCCATTGTCATCAAAAGAAATATTTTCTCCAGCATTATTTATAAAAGAGGTACTTCTTATAAACTTGTGGAGCTAAATTGGAGAGAAGGTAGAGGAAAAAAATGATTCTAAGAGAACATTCATAATAATCCTAACACAATTTAAAGCTAAGATGAAAGAGCACTGATGATGATGCCTAGTTTGGATAATGAAACATCTGCAAGAAAATAACCGAACCCAGAGAGCACCAAGAATCCCACATTTCAACTCTGAGCTAAAACTATTCGGTGTTAGTGGTAGGATGAATGATTTTCAGGGGGAAAATACAGAAAGAAGAGAAGAAAAAGGAGAAAGAGTCAATTGTCTGGACACTTCCTGAAAGTTTGGTTAATATACAACAACAACTTTATTGGCACTTTGAATGTACACCAATTGGCATACATCAAAATGAAATTTTGTTACATACAGCTCTCAGAGGGTCACCACCTCTGATATACACTCCTTGTTCGTGGCCAGCTCAGGTTTCAGATCATCCATTTTAGTCTCTAGGGAGCGAACGATGGCAAACAGGACAGTTGGAAACAGAGCTCCATGTGGACAAGGCCTGAAATTAGCTTGTATTCCTGCACACACATACACATACACACATGTGCATATATGATGAGGTTTGCACTGTACATATATGTACATACACACATGTACATATATGATGAGGTTTGCACTGTGTTTACAGTAACAGAAACAATATGTGTATATACACACAAAACACCAAAAACCTCTTATGTATCTAAACACGTAAGCTTTTTACACATCTCATCTCTCCTTAACATTCTGAATATGTAAGACATACTCAGAAACTACATATTTAAAAATGGAAGAAGGAAGAAAACAGAAAAAAACCATGTTCCTTCTTTAATTATTGAAATGTTCTATCTTTTAATATTTTTTATACTTCATCACTTACATCTCATACAGAATTATATAAATATTTATCAGTTAAAAGAGGAACTGATTTTTTTTACCTCTTATATTTCTTTCTTAGCACTTAAGTGGTAATAAATTGTCTTAATAATTCTACACTGCAGCATATTTAATTGCCTACTAAAAGGAGCTGTATTACATCCTAGATACCTGCCAGGGCTCTCCGAATAGATATTGTTGTCTCATGTTCCTTGTCTTTGCTTTCTCTATTGACTTGGATGACGTTATGGCATACAAAGCATGTGCCATTATGTAAACTGCATTGTAGATACTATAACTGCAGCCAGACATTCTTGTGTCGAACAGAGTTTCAGGTAGATTATCCAAACTTTCTTCCCCAGTACAGATCTTCTCATTTCTCTGTGGGAGAATGGAATTTGAGAAATCACAATTAAATGCATCTTTCCAGAAGATTTTGATAAATCCATCTCTATGTTCTGTAGCAGGATCTCTTTCCTTCAGAAATTGCTGGAATCCTCTAGGATAGTTTGTATGAACAGCAAATGATAGAGCTCCATGGAGGAAATGTATGTCCCAATCTCTTGTTAAACTAGGAGATGCAAAATCCATCTGGGCTGTCATAATCCACACTCGGCTTTCAATTGTTACTTCATAAAATTGTGAAAAGTGGAAAATTGTTATTAGGACACTAATTGTTTGTATTTCACCTTGTATAATAACAATTTTGGCAGTACTTCCTGTGACAATACGTGAAGTTGCAAACCATTCCATTGCAGTTTCAGCAATGTCACTTGAAAAAGATGTTTTGGGCATGGGTTCTAAGAAGTCCACACAAATACCCTTCTGAGAGTATAAGGGAAGTATATCCTGTACAAATAATTCTCCATTGTCATCATCAAAAACAATCAGACCAATCCAGGTCCACTTGAAATGCTGCAGTAACTCTAGAATGCACAAATATTGATAGGTCCCACTTGGAAACATTTGGTGAAAAAAATCTTCATTGGTTTTGTCATTTATTATTGGAGAAGACCCATATAAGATCTTAAGCAAAAAAAAAGGGGGGGGACGTGGAAGCTCAGTAACAATCAAAAATATACTGTGTCATACTTTTAGTTTCATTCTTTTTTTCTATTAATACTTTTATCTTATATAGTTTTCTGATCATTTAATCATTTTTAATCAAAAAACTCCAAAGCAATATATTTTTTCTAGACCTTAGGAAATATAATGATTTATTAACAATTTTTTTTCCTATTGAATGGTATTTATTTCAATCCTTACACATACATTTTGAGTTTCCAAAGCTTTTTTCAAAAGCTTCTAATCACCTTTTCTCAGTAAATGTAGAATTTATATTGACATATGCATGTATTACTTGAAAATATTCCCATTTATTATAATTACAAAACAATGCCCCCACATTTTCACACCCAAATATAAATTGATCAACTATTTTTTTCAGTACTTCATGAATAGATCACCTAGGAAACTAATAAGATTTCCATTTTCTATTTCTCATTTACAGAACAACCTTAAACATAATGAACCTGAATTTTTCATCCTTTTTTTTTAACCTGTGGAATCTTGTAGGTGCTCAAGGTATTTGTCATCTGGAGACAGACTTCAGAAGTAGGTCCTCCAATGACTCCCACAATCCTATTCTGAATATCACATTTGTAGTTAGGGATGAACTTGTCCAGAGTTGATAGAAGTTCCATTGAGGCAAGATAGGTCCACCTTGCCAAAAAATAACTGTTTAAGATGTGGAAGCCCACGCTGATGTTGGGTAAGATTTGAGGATTCTCATTGAGTTCCTTCACAGCAAATGCCAAGGCCAGGATGTGCTGGTAATTCTGAGTAAACATCCTAGGTTATGAGCAATAGGTTCCAGGTTACCACATTCTTTAGAAGTTATTACTAAGTATATCTAGATAACGTATTTCTCATAACTGACTGAATGAAAATCAGAGACTTGTTGAATGGAATATGTTTGAAAGGCACTATATTTCTAATGTAGAATATATACATTAACAGTGATAATTCAGGCCAATGAATTAAATTTCCCACAAAACTAAAATATGTTTTATATATTAAAAAACAAAATCAAGATATTTTTTGTCTACAAGAAACACATATATGTGAAAGAAGTAGAAACTGGGACAAGACTAACTGTTGTGTAGAATGAAATCAATATTTCTATCAGAGCACCTGCCTGGGAAGATTTAGTTTAATCAAAAGATAGCAGGGAGGGATCCTTGGTTATCTCTGTCCTTGGTTGTTTTCTTGGATAGTGAAACATCTGCAAGAAAACAAACAAGCTCAGAAACCAAGTTTCTGGGTTCTGGGTATACTATTATATCTTGTGCAAATATAAAAATGTTTATAGTTTAATTGAATAAAATCTGCCATCCTCTTCTCTTCTTTTCATTCCCAAATTGGAAGTACAAAAGAAACCCCTACATGAAGTTAAGGAGCATGAAATCTATCTGGGCACATAAAAAATGCATTTTATTTTTCAGTTTAAGGTACTTACAAAATGTCATCAAAAGTTTCACCAGAGGGCAGATTCTGAAAAGTTACTGGACTTGAAAAAATGTAGACTTGTGAGGTAATGCTAGCAATGATAAAATTACCAGGCTGGTAATACTTGTGGAGAATAGGCAGAGGTGCCTTAATAGGACACTTAGCCAGAGGAATCTTTCTCTGACCATAAAGTACAACGAGGACCATCATCAGTGCAAAAAATAGCATGACTTTATCTGAGAATCTTCTTGCTTTGTTCCAAATAGTCTCATCCTTCACTGATTTTTTAAATATTGGTAATTCATATGGCATCACTCAACTGATTGAAAGCCAGAATTGTACAGAATCAAGTACCAATAATTCTAGCAGTATAGTTCTACCTGTCTCGTCCTTGATGAAAGGGAACATGAGATCATTGTTTATTACAATAAAACACGAGACATTAGTATTCTTGACTGTATGCTTATCTTCCTGTCCTGAGGGAATGTTCATGAACCAGGAAGTTAGTGTATAATTTTAATTATGGTTATTTCATAATTACAGTGAGATGGAGGATAGCTACCAATCTCGAATTCTATATTGTTTCAAAAAGTTTCAGAGTACAACATGTTGATGTTTATAACACCTGGTGGTTTCTTCTCACTCTATCTCTTTGAAAGAATTGTCTGTAGTAATACCTGCCCTCTGAAATGAGGTTAGCTGCCCTAAGACCTGGAGTCCCCAACTCTTTGGATTTGTCCATGTGTGTGCATGTATGTGTGTGTGTGTGTGTGTGTGTGTGTGTATGTATATATACACACACACATTCATATACTGTATTTTTATCTATATTATATACATACACATAGAATAGATATACATAAATATATATGTTCAATACATTAAAAGTATACAAAAGTAAATAAAGATAGAACATAAGGGGGGGAAATTGAAAAAAAGAAATGGAGTGAAAAGTCACAAAAACCTTCCAATTTCATACCTTCATACCTTCCAATTTCTTCTAGGGAATAATTGTAATATCATGTTTTTTCTCCATCTTCTTTGGTCTATTTATTCCCCAATTCCAGAAATCATCATTATTTTCTTTCAGCAAAAGATCCATATAAGTTTTCCATACTTTTTTAAAAAAACTTATCTGACCAGCTTTTCTATTTTTGAAGTTCAGTTAATTTTATAATTGATATTTTGTAATTGATTTTTACACTATAGGCATTTTCTCCCAACTTTTTGCACTCAATAATATTGTCCTGTTACTCCAAATTGATGGTTGCCATGAAACTCTGGCTCTTTACCCAGGCCTTTGCTAAGAGACTGAGAACCCTCAGTTCATTGTGCTAACCATATTTTATTTCTTACTTTTAATTGATTTTAGTGTAATTTGCTTGTTTGATTGATTGCTATGAGCCACCTGACTCAGGTACTCTCTTTTGAAAGTCAGATGGCATCAAGTTGTAATAAAGTATGTTTGTGTTTATTTTAATGTCTTTGTGTCAATACCTTGACTCTGGGCACTTCTGGACCAGTCCCTACAATTTTTGTGTCAAGATTTTTCAGACGTATTTGGCCATTGTCTTCTTTCTAGGGCTGACATGGCTGACCCCACATTTTTCTTTTTCTATATAGGAACCAAGGGTGTGATAGCTCAGGGATTAAGATGCTGGGCTTGCTGGCTGGAAAATTGACAGCCCAGATTCAGGACCCAAGTACCACACAATGTGATGAGCTCTTGTTACTTGCCTGAGCTCCTGCCCACCTGGCAGTTTGAAAGTATGCAAATGTGAAAGTATGCAAATATAGATAAATAGGTACCACTTCAGTGGGAATATAATAGTGTTCTGTGCATCTTGTCTTACAGTCATGCTATCATCTATATGACCACAAAAATGTCTTCAGATAATACTGGCACCCTCAGCTAAGAAATGTAGATGAGAACTGCCACCAAGAGTCAGACACAGCTGGAGATGGGAAACCTTTACCCTTCTTTATATAGGAATCAGCCCTAAATTGTCCATCAGATCAAAGAAAACTTTTGGTAATTTGCCTTGAATGATTTTAATATTTTTCTTGGAAGTTCTGTCCTATTGTGAGGTGATCATTCCATTCCAATCCCATATCAAACACCAATTTTCATAAGAGAACCCTATGAATCTTTCCATAAGACTTTTGTAGAACAGAACTTTATCTTTGGGACATAAATTCCTAATTTCAAAGTCTTCCACTCAACAATTTATCATGTTCATCACTTAGTACAAGTACTGGTTTGAGTTGGGACTTATATGCAAAATGACTCCATTCCTTTTTATGTTTGTTTGTTTGTGCTGAAATAAATTCTTTAGCCAATTTTTTATAAATCAAATATTTTATATCCTTCATTTCTAATACATGTCCCTTATAGGCAAATTATATTTAGATTTGTTTTTAATAATAAATTTTTTTTGCTGTTTTGAGGAACATTTGCCCTATTTATATTCCTCATTAATCTATCATTCCTTATTAATCATTCATTCTAAGATGAAAACATTAGTGGTTCAAGTACCAGACTAGAAAGCAGATGAATGTGAGTTCAAGTCCCACCTTAGCCACAAACTATGACATTGAGCCCATCACTTGCCTAGCCCGAGGAAGGAGAAAATGGCAAACTCACCTTGACAAAAACAAAAAACAAAACCCTGCAGGTTTTGATTACTCCAAGAGTAAAACAAAATGCAATGATTTCCAATTTGGGGTAGAGACGCATCTTTCTTCTTTAAGGATTATCAAGCCTTTAATAGGACTGCTGCTCAAAACAACTCCCTAAAAAATCATACAAAGTTGTTTTCCCTTTCTATATGTTAATGTCACTATATCATTATAATACATATTCTACCACCCATGGAAGATGTTTTACATCTGTGTATGCCTATGTTTATGTCTTTGACTTGACAGGCACCAACATATACATGTATACCAACTAATTCTCTAGCACATGGGTTGGCAACCTGCCTGCAGCTCTGGAGCCACATGCAGCTCTTTCAACCTTCTCCTGCAGCTACCAGTTTGCAGAGAGAGAGAGAGAGAGAGAGAGAGAGAGAGTGAGAGAGAGAGGGGCACTTGCACTTCCCTTCCCTTCTCTCTCTCTCTGTGTGTGTGTGTTTGTTTGTGTGTGTGTCTCTCTCTGTGTGTGTATGTAACTCACACTGTCCTTCAAGAAGCTGACAAGCTTATTGGGTAGGGCTCCTGCCTTTGCTGCATCTCCACAGGAAGCAGGAAACAGGGAGCAGCAAAAAGCATCAGCTCTCAAGGGCAGGAGAGTCAGGAGAATGTGTGTCAGCTTGTCCAAGAACAGTGTGAAGCCAGCTTGCCAGGTGAGCAGAAGATCGGAGAGGGAGAGAGAGGGAGGGGGGATAAAGAGAGAGAGAGAGGGAGAGAAAGAGGGGGCAAGAGAGGGAGGGAGATAGAGAGAGAGAGAGAAGGGAAGCACAAGTGCCTCTCTCTGTCTCTCTTTATCTCTATCTCTCTGTCCCTGTCTCTCTCTCACTCACACACAAACACCCTGAGTGGGGGAAGAGGACTGGCAGGCCAAGGGCAGAAAGAGAGGGAGGGAGAGAAAGGAAGGGAGAAAGGAAGGGAGGGAGAGAGAGGGAGAGAGAGAGAGAGAAGAGAAGCACAAGTGCCTCTCTCTCTCTCTCTCTCTCTCTCTCTCTCTCTCTCTCTCTCTGTGTGTGTGTGTGTGTGTGTGTGTGTGTGTGTGTGTGTGTCTGTCTGTCTTGCACTCTCACACACACACACAACACACAAACACACTGATTGGGGGAAGAGGACTGGCAGACCAAGGGCAGAAAGAGAGAGGGAGGGAGAGAGAGAAAGAGAAATGAAGGGAGGAAGAGAGAGGGAGAGAGAGAGGGAGGGAGAGAGAGAAAAAAATATGAAAGTTTTTTTTTCCTCTTTCACCTCTCCTTTTCTCTCCTCCCCCCCCCTGCAATTTTTTTCTTTTCTATTTTTCTTTTTTTTAGTTTTTATACACCAGCTTTTTATTTCATAAATATGAGGAAGACTGAAATAGACATTTGAATATTTTATTTGAAAATAACCTTCGACCCAGCGTCTTTTTTTTGGGGGGGGGAGTTCAAAATGCTTTTGTTGTATGCAGAAATAAAAATTGTTTTCTTTGTAGCAGTTCATTGATTTCATAAATGCAGCACACTATGTTTTTTATATACATAGCATAAAGGTAAAAACAATATATGCAGTATTATTTTCATTTTAGATGTCAAAAGGGTTTTGCTGCTCCCAGTGTTTTATTTTCGGCGGGAAATGGGGCCAAGTGGTTCTTCGATTGTTTTAGGTTGCATACCCCTGCTCTAGCACCTCATAAATTTATTTATGTTACATTTTTTTTTAAAAAAAAATTGCATTGTTCTCTTTGCATTTGATCTCCTGAGAACATCACTTTCTTGACTTCTTATTTCTTATTAATTGTTCTCTATTATTTAAGTCAGATCTTAATAGAATAATGTAGCATTTGGGGAAGAAGATGCAGCTCAGTAAACCAGCACTGGAGCTAAGAATAGAGAAAATCTCCACAGCCACCATATATTTTCCCTTGGTGCTTAAATAGGTTGGAACAAAGGACAACCAAACGCTGCAGAAGACCAGCATGCTGAAGGTGATGAACTTGGCTTCATTGAAGCTGTCAGGTAATTTCCTTGCTAGGAAGGCTATTGTGAAGCTGACCATGGCCAGGAAGCCCAGGAAGCCCAGGGCACAATAAAACATGCTAGCTGACCCTTCATTACATTCAAGTACAATTTCTTTGATCCTTGAATGCCTATCAAAATCTGGGAAGGGGGGAGAGGCTGATAACCACATGGTGCAAAGAGTGATTTGAATAAAGGTGCAGGAAAAAACAATAGAGTTAGCTAATTTCTTTCCCACCCATTTTCTCACCTTGGACCCTGGGTTGGTGGCCTGAAAGGCTAGAACCACTGTGATAGTTTTAGCAAGCACAGAAGAAATAGCCACTGAGAAAATCATACTAAAAGAAGTTTGCCGAAGAAGACAAGATATCTTCTGAGGTTGGCCAATGAATAGGAAAATGCAAAGAAAAGAGAGAAGGAGGGAAATGAGAAGAATGTATGTGAGGTTCTGATTGTTGGCTTTGACAATGGGAGTGTTCCTATACTTAATGAAAATTAGAAGCACCAATATTGTGATAAACAATAACCAAAGAGCAAACACAGTTAAACTGATCCCCAATGGTTCTTCATAGGATAAGAAAATGATATCTTTTGGGATGCAGGAATCCTGGAAACTGTTTGGATGTTGATTTTCTGGACACTCAAAACAATTAGTCATATCTGAAAAAGAAAACATGGCTTTAGACTCATATTGAACATTTATTTAGTTATTTATTTTCTAAAGGATTTTGGATAATTCCAAACCTACAGATCAGCTTTTTACAGCTGAATAGTATTATGAAGATAAGCTATTACTAGAAATTTGGACCAGTGTTGTAATCTCCCTGATTAGGAAAAACTGTCAACTTAAATCTGTTGAAATTTTTGATAGTAGAAGAAACATTCTTTGGGGTCTGCTCCAAAGTTGCTTCATGTAGATTTAATATTCATAAGTCAATTAATACTGTGCTTAAAAATGGAGTAAGTTTTAAAAATGTTATAATATTAAACAAGATGAAGCTAGTCCTCATCTTATAACTGTAATCGAGCCTGCCAATCACAGTCATAAGGCACAATAGTAAAAAACCATTGACTTTTTTTGCAACAGTCATTAAGTGAAGCTGAAGTCATTCAGTCAATGCCATGGTTGTTAAGCAAACAAATGGTTCACTATGGATACCGTTTTGCCAAAATCCAGAAGTATGTTTTGGCAATGATGATGATGATGATGAAGAAGAAGAAGAAGAAGTTAGAAGATACCTTGGAGGTCATCTAGTCCAACCTCCTGCTCAGGCAGGAAACTCTATACCATTTCAGACAAATGCCTGTCTAGTCTCTTTTTAAAAACTTGCAGTGTTGGAGCATTCACTGCTTCTGGAAGCAGTTTGTTCCACTGATTAATTGTTCTAATGATCATAAAAATACACCTTAGTTCTAGCTTGCTTCTATCTTTCGTTAGTTTCCATTCATTGCTTCTTGTCCTGCCTTCAAGTGCTTTGGAGAATAGCTTGACTCCCTCTTCTTTGTGGCAACCTCTGAGATATTAGAACACTGCTATCATGTCACCCCTTGTCCTTCTCTTCATTAGAGTAGGCATTCCCAATCCCAGTAACCGTTCCTTATATTTTTTAGCCTCCACTCCCCTGATCATCTTTTTTGCTCTTCTCTGTTCTCTTTCTAGTACATAAACTGTCATAAAACACAACTGTGTGATCATGGGATGCATGCAAATGGCCATAAATGTGGCCATGTTGCCAAGAACCTGAAGAACATCCTCATCGTTCTGAGGGCTCCCTGACTGTCTATAATTCCCAATCTGGAAAAAAGATTAAGAAAAGAAATCTAGAGATTGAAGAAAACTTTGGAAAGCTCCAGATCACTTGAGGAAGATTGCTCAGTAAAGGTAGGACATTTTCACACCTTCCTGGGCCAACTTGTTGCAATGTAACTGGAGGAATGCCATCATTATTGGCATGTGAAAGTAGTTTCAAATATCTTAAAAAATAAATATGGTTTTTTCCTGGTTCCACTGTGGACTTCAACATTTTAAATCACTAGTAATGTTCATCTTATCCTTCTTGCTATCCCAAGATGAGCCACAAATAATTAGGGAAAATAGAATTTGTAGCTGTTATTCTTAAAAAAAAATTCTATCCCACATTTCTTACCTTCCTGGTTTGAAATTTTTTCTGCTGGACATGGAAAACAATTATAACAGCAAAATTGCTGATCATCTTTCTTTGCTTTAAAATGACCTAAAGAACAATAGTCATTACACAAAGACAATGGCTGAATCTGTAAAAATAAAACAGAGATATTTTGAATTCTGTCAATTAGTCTTATAACTACAATTAAGAAATAGATTGATCTGACAAAGACAATATCATGAAGTTCATTCCTTACACATTTGGCTAGACATGGAACTATACATGGAAAAAAAACTTATATTTGGATTAGCATCTATCCCAAATGAAAGGATGCAGCACAAGTCTTTAACCAATCAAATCTATGAATATGTCTTCATAAATCTAGTAGAGTCAAAGCCAACACAACCATTAATAGAGTATTTTAAGCAAGAAATTCTGAAGTTCTCTTAAAAGATTATCAACATATTTAAGCATATATGTTATGTCCACAGATACTATCTTGACTAATTCAAATGAAGGAGTATTAGTAGAAGGACAAACACCAATTATCTTCAAAACTTTAATATACAGTCAGAAATATGTGACTTAAATGGATTTGATCATGTGCAAATTTATTCATTTTTATTCATTCATTAAATTTATATGCTGCCCATCTCACAGTTCAATATGACTTGAATTTGAGAAGTTTAGTTATTCTTTTAAAGTACTCTATGTGTTGGAGAAAACACAAGGAATAATTATAGAATTTGCATAAGGAGTGATTTTTGCATTTCAATCTGTTTGCTTAGGAAGATGGTGATAAATGGTACTTCAGATATTGATAAATGTACTCTAGACCTACCTGATTGAATCTCTGAGGCCAGACAAGGGCATCTCCATGAATGGTGAACACATTTTCTGGAAAAGCCATGGGGTCAATCTTTCCCACTTTAGTTGTAACAAAAGACTGATTGGGGAAGGTGACCCAATTGACAATGTCAAAACCAGCTTCCAATTCCCCAGTTTGGTCACAGAAAACCTTTTCCCCAGCGTTGTTGTTAAATGACACTTGTCTTAAAAAGTAGTGCAACTGAGATGGAGAGACAACAAATGTATAGGATCATGGAAAATGATACATGTGAACAATGCTCTTTTAAGTGATTTTTAAAAGCTTTCAGAAGGTTTAATCATAGTCTTTGGAAGAATACTAGCAATGGTGCAAGGAATTAAATTAAAACAATTGGGATTATCATGGCAAAGAAGCAAATATGCAGACTGGGAAAGACTAAGAATAAAAAACTAGTTTTGTGGCTTGACATGCAGAAGTTATTGATATGTATATTAAGTAATAAGAAAAAAAACAGAAAGATAACAAGGAAAACATCAAAATGTCACACTCCGTTTCACTGCAGAATCCTATCTAGAGGAGGTTATGCAAATATTCCATTTGGAATTTTCATTTTTTTTAATCCCATTTATATCCCGCCCTTCTCCGAAGACTCAGGGCGGCTTACAATCTAAGCACAAATCAATGTGCTTAGCAATAGCCTTCATTCTATGTATATGCCTGCTTATTAGGGCTTTCGCCCCCCCCCCCCAAGCGGCATTATTACAAAGTCAGCTTAATTGCCCCCAACAATCTGGGTCCTCATTTTACCTACCTCGGAAGGATGGAAGGCTGAGTCAACCTTGAGCCTGGTGGGATGCGAACCTGCACTAATTGCAGGCAGCTGGTGTTATTTAAAGATAATTTAATCAAATCTTCAAACTGGATTATCAAATTGAATTGGATTTCTCTGCATCAAGTTGAAGGATTTGTACACATTTTCTCTCAAACCTATTAAGAAATCTGCATTAAACTCAGTTTGACAATTCAGTTGTCAAATCCCTATTACATCATGTTGTCATAAGAAATCTGCTTATTTTTTGAAATGATCTACACTGATTTTTTTTAATGGAATCAGCACAGTGAAACTAATGTAAGTGATTTGCAAAAACCTACTAGAAAAATGGTTCACACTTTCTGTGGAATGGGCAGGGCTGTGGATGATTTGGAGAAGTAACTGAATGAAGAGAATATTCAATGATATAATGAACTTGAACTGAACCTTTGAACTGATTCTATGCATCAAAGTGTAACTTGAGCCTTTTAATCAAGGATAAATATGCTAAACCTTCTAGCTTTGCAATAGCTTAAAAATTGGAAAAGCTGTCCTTCCATATATAAATAAAGTTTCTCTGATGTTGTCATAAATAGTCAGTATGTTTTATCACTTCCATAAACCACGTCCATTGGAGTATTGTGGAAATGTTACTTTGCTATCTTCCAGAATTTATTTAGGTATTTTTTTTAATGTGTGAGAGAAAGTAAGTCACATATATCCTACTGATAAAGTACTAAGGAAAGCCAGGATGACCACTGGTGCAAAAGGGGAAGTGCTGAGGAAATAATGCTCTCTATTTATCTTAAAGGTCTCTTTCCCCTTCTATTTACACTTCATTCTGCCCAAAATGAGGGTGGTTAAAATTTTCTAACATTTCCCATTACATCCTGTGGTTCACGAATTGAATTGAATTGAATTGAATTGAGCCTTGGTGGAGCAGTGGGCTGATGCCTCCTTAAGTAACACCAGCTGCCTGCAATTAGTGCAGGTTCGCATCCCACCAGGCTCAAGGTTGACTCAGCCTTCCATCCTTCCGAGGTAGGTAAAATGAGGACCCAGATTGTTGGGGGCAATTAAGCTGACTTTGTAATAATGCCGCTTGGGGTGTGTGTGAAAGCCTTAATAAGCAGGCATATACATAGAATGAAGGCTATTGCACATTGGTTTGTGCTTAGATTGTAAGCCACCCTGAGTCTTCGGAGAAGGGCGGGATATAAATGGGATTAAAATAAAAATTAAAAAAAATGAATTGAATACTTTATTTGGGCAAGTGTCATTAGTCACAGAAGTAATTTGTCTTAGGTACAGAAGCTCCCAGTGTACATGCAACAGAATAATAATAATCATAACAATAATAATACCAATAAAGGGGGGCATTAAAGAAGATAGAAGGATAAATAATAATACTGGAGACATAGACATTAGACAGCACTATGAGAATTACAGTAGATGTTCATCAGAGTGATGGGCAAAAAAAAACCCTGTCCTTGGCTCTAGTTGTTTTGGCATGCAATGCCCTATAGCGCCATCCTGAGGGGAGGAATTGAAACAGTTTAAGTCCAGGATGTGAGGGATCTACAGATATCTTCTCAGTCCTTCTTCTTATCTGTACAATATACGTGTTTTCTGTGGAAGGCAGACTGGTTGCAATTGTCTTGTTTTGTTGCTTTATCAAACCAGACTGTTATAGAAGTACAAATAGAATAGAACAGAGCTGGAAGAGACCTTGGAGATCTTCCAGTCCAGCCTCCTGTGCAAGCAGGAGAATTTATACCATTTCAGACAAGTGACTGTCTAGTCTCTTCTTAAAAATCTCCAGTGATGGAGCTCCCACGATTTCTGGAGGCAAGCTGTTCCACTGGTTAATTGTCCTCACTGTTAGGAAGTTTCTCCTTAATTCCAGGTTGCTTCTCTTTGGTCAGTTTCCAACCAATGTTTCTTGTCTTGCCCTTTGGTGCTTTGGACAACAGTTTGATGCCTTCTTCTTTGTGGCAGCCCTTCAAATACTGGAATAGTGCTATTACATCACCTCTGTTTCTTCTTTTCTTTAGACTGTTGTTGTTAGTTGCAAAGTCGTGTCCGACCCATCGCGACCCTATGGACAATGTTCCTCCAGGCCTTCCTGTCCTCTACCATCTTCTGGAGTCCATTTAAGCTCACGCCTACTGCTTCAGTGACTCCATCCAGCCACCTCATTCTCTGTCGTCCCCTTCTTCTATTGCCCTCAATCTTTCCCAGCATTAGGCTCTTCTCCAGTGAGTCCTTCCTTCTCATTAGGTGGCCAAAGTATTTGAGTTTTAGCTTCAGGATCTGGCCTTCTAAAGAGCAGTCAGGGTTGATTTCCTGTAGGACGGACCTCTTTAGACTAGCCAAACCCAAGTCCTGCAGCCATTCTTCATATGTTTTAGTCTCCAGGCCTTTGATCATTTTAGTTGTTGTTCTCTGAACTTTTACCAAGGTCTCAACATTTTTTTTGTGTAGTATGGTGACCAAAATTGGTTGCAGTATTCCTGGTGTGGCCTTACTAGACTTTTATAAAATGGTACTAATACTTCGCATGATCTTGATTCTATGTCTCTGTTTATACAACCCAGGATTGTATTAGCTTTTTTAGTTGGTTGCTGCACACTGCTGGCTCATAGTCAAGTGATCGTCCACTAGGACTCCAAGGTCCTGCTCACATTTGCTGTTTTTGAGTCAGGTCTTGCCTAATCTGTACTTAAACCTTTGGTTTTTCCTGCCTAAATGTAAAACTTCATTTTTCTCCACATTAAAACTCATTTTGTTGGGTAGGGCCCATTGTTCAAGTTTGTCAAGATGTCTTTGGATCCTGAGCTTGACTTCTGGGGTGTTGGCTATTTCTTACGGTTTGGTGTCATTTGAAAATTTGATGAGCTCTCCTTCTATTCCCTCATCTTAGTCATTTATGAAGATATTGAAGAGTAGTAGGCCTAGGACTGAGCCTTGTGGTACCCCACTGCTTATTTCTCTGCATGTGAATGTAGTACTATTGAGGATTACTCACTGAGTATGGTTTGTCAGCCAGCTACAGATCCATCGAATGGTGTTGTTGTCTATCCCATCTTTTTTTTAGCTTACCAAGCAGCAGGTTGTGGTTTACCTTATCAAATGCCTTACTGAAGTCTAAGTATATTTTGTCCACAGTGTTTTGCTGGTCTACTAATTTAATCACTTAATCAAAGAATGAAATAAGATTGGTTTGGCATGATTTGTTTTTGACAAACCCATGCTGGCTACTAGTTATAGCTCTGTTTGCTTCTAGTTGTTCTCAGATCTGTTTTTGGATTATCTTTTCCAAGATCTTCCCAGGGATTGATGTTATACTGATTGGTCAGTTGTTTCCTGGGTCTATTTTTTTCTTCCTTTCTTGAAGATAGGAACCACATCAAAACTTTTCCAGTCATCAGGTACTTCCCCTGGGCTCCAGGATTTTTGAAAGATATGGTATAATGGTTCTAACATAACATCTTCAAGCTCTTTCAGGGTGATTTATATTTGCCAAGGTTGTATAGGTTTTCTCTTACCATTTTCTTGCTTATTTTAATTTTTGTTTCTAGTTTGTCTTTTGTAGGAGGTTTTTTTTGGTATGATAGATTCAATAACTCTTCAATCAAATTAAACCATCAATTCATTAAAATGAAGATGTGCTATCTTCAAATATCCATAGCAAGTTACAATCAAATCTTGCTGGCTTTTCAAATATTGAATTCAACATGATTTGCAAATCCTTTATAAGATACAGTGGTAATACAAGATTAATGTGTCTAGAAAACTCTAATGTAATAGGATAGATTGCCAGCTCAGGGCCTCACCTGCCAAGTTTTTATATCTGAAACTTTCCATTTTTTCTTATCTGTGATTGTTTTATGTTTAGATGTGGATGAAAGCATGTCGTGGAAAGCATGTGCTACAGCATAAACTGTATTGTAGAGGTTGTAGCTTTGACCAGTCATGCTTGTCTCAAAAACAGATCCAGGAAGCATTTCCAGGTTCTCCTTCCCAGTGCAGACTTCTCCATATTCATTAGAGTTGGAGAAAAAGCAATTAAACACATTTTCCCAGAAATCTCTCACAAAGCCATCCTTTTTTTCTGCAGTATGATTTCTGACTTTGAGAAATTTCTGGAAATCTAACATTTCCTGCCGATGAACTGCTAATGATAAAGAACCATGGATGAAATCTAGACCCCAATGTCTTTGAAAAGGAAGTGATGTGAATTCCATTTGGGCTGTCATAAGCCATACTTTGGATTTCATTTCTTGATCATCCATTTGGGGTAAAGCAATCAACACTCTCAAAGCTATCATGGTCTGCATTTCACCATATACGATGACCACATTGGAAGTACTTGTCAGAATGACTTTCGATATTGGAAACCAATCTACCAATACCTCTGCACCATCCTTAGAACTGGATTTAATGCAACATCTTTCTATGAAGTCAAAGCAGATACCTCTCTGGGCATAAATGGGAAGTATGTTTTGTACAAATCTTTCTCCATTGTCATCATCAAGGGAAATGACTCCAACCCAGATCCAATTGAAATGAAGCAGCAATCTGAGAATTCCCATATCCTGATGTTTGATATTTGGGAACATTGGGTGAAAGAAGTGAGCTGTTTCTTTGTTATTTATTAGTGGAGAAGAACCGTATATCATCTAAAGAATGAGATTCAAAAGGATAAGACAAAAATAGAGTTTTCTGTCTTGTGTCCTTCCCAAATCAACTGCACACTGATATTTTTTGAAAAGACAAATTAAACAATCAGCTGATTAAATTTCTAATCATAGCTTTTTCCCCCCCTATGTATGTGAAGTTTTCCATTTTCCTCCCACCATTTTGTTTCTATATTTAGAAGCCAACCCCCCCCCCCCAAAAAAAAACACCATTGTCTTCTTTTTCTTTTCCTCTTTCTCATTCTTGTTCTCTTTCTTCTTTTTATAATTTCAGGCTTCCACTTTAGCTCTTGAGATTGTTGCCTTTTTTATAAATACAGGATAATGTTCATACTTCATAATCATTGTAGACATATTGCAACTAAGATAGTTATAGATAAATCTAATTTCCATTGATTTCAGTTGGTTTCAATTCAGATCAGAAGCACTTTTTTTAGTAATTGAACAGGAAGGATTCAGGAACTTTCTACTCATAATATGACTGCATATGAACTATTCAGTTTTGCAAAGGTTTTCAATCATTTGAGCTCATATAAAGGATGTCAAGTACAATCCCCAAGTGTCTGAAATCTAAGAAACCACAAAATGTCATGTGATTTGGTAAAACTCTCATTCTACACACTATTACTTTTTAAAGAATTGGTGATTCCATGAGTCCCTTGTAGAATTCAGTTTGTGTGTCTCTATAGGCAGATGTCTGACAGATGTTGTTGCACTCCACTTCTCTGTTAAGTTGAATACAATATATAATATATTTATATCATATCTTCATATCGTTTCTAGAAACTGGAAATATGATTTTCAGCTCTGTATTTTGGCATGCATGTAATATATAATGTGTCTCAGATCTTTAAATGCTATGTGGCTCATTTGTTGGCTTTCCTATAATCAGTGAAGTTTATCCTCTGAAACAGCTTCAGAAAGAAAATGTGGAAAAAAGAATACAGGTACCACATTTGAGCCCAAAATTTATGTTGCTAAATGAGACATTTGTTATGAGTTCTGCCCCATTTTACGATCTTTCTTGCCACAATTATTAAGTGAATTATTAAGTGTGTTAGTAAAAACAGTTGTTAAGTGAATCTGGTTTTCCCATTTATTTTGCCTGTCAGAAGGTCATCAATGGTGATCACATGAACCTGGGATGCTGCAACAATGATAAATATGAGTCAGTTGCCAACTGTCTGAATTTTGATCATGTGACCCTGGGAATGCTGCCATGGTCGTAAGTGTGAAAAATGGTCATAAGTCATTTTTTTCAGTGATGATGTAACTTTGAACAGTCTCTAAATGAACTGTTCTAAGTCAAGGACTACCTGTAGTTAAAAATCATTGGAGAAGGATTTCTTTCAAAGACAGTTCACCTATGAAATTATAATAATAGACACTGAATGATTGAGTGAATGAGACTTTCTTTCAATCTTGTGAAATTATTCCTGTTGAAGTGAGAATAGAATAATCTTTGAGGAAGAAGTCTGAGTCTTTCAAAAACACTCACGAACAGTCTCCTGATCTTGTGTTTGAAAGCATGTAGACAATTTGAAGTATTTTTCTTTTAAAGTACTATGAGGAAATAGATTCTTTCAATAGAAGAGAATATATGTGGCTTACAGTTGAATTATGGAGTAAGAAAAGCATCAGTCCTGATTAAGAATATAACCCACAGAATGATGACATGCTGACTAAAATGTCTGGTTTCAGGGTTGAGAAAAAAGTGAAATATTTGGGGTTTATGTTAATAAACACAAACACTAAATTGCTAAAAAAATGTGCCTCTCTGGAATGACATTAAAAAAGACTTACTAAGAAGAGATAAATTGCACTTATCACTACTGGGTAGAATCTCTGTAATTAAGATGAATGTTTACCAAAGATGCTTTTCCTATTTCAAACACTACCAATACTCACAGCTGATATTCTCTGGCAGAGGGACATCTCAAAGTTCATTTGGGAGGGGGGGGAAAGAAAGAATTAGATATAGACTATTGCAAGATGTTATGGAAAGAGGGGATTTGGGCCTACCTGATTTGAAACTGTATTTTGATGCCTGCTGTTTGGTCTGGTTAAAATAATGGGTGAACCTTCAGAATAAGAGGTTACCGAATTTAGAAGATCATGAATTAAGGTTTGGCTCACACGGTTACCTGTGGTGAGATAAACTTAAAGTAAATGTTGATTTCAACAAACATTTTGTTAGAGGTGCCATTTTGAGAGTTTAGAATAAATATAAAACAAGGTTTTCTACAAAGGTGCTGCTTTCGGTTTTCCCACAAGAAGCCTCTTTTAGAGAAGAATTGGTGATGAGGCTGAATTGGTGGATTTAGGATGCTGAGCTTGTCGATCAGAAGGTTGGCAGCTTGGTGGGTCGGATCCCGAGTACCGCGTAACAGAGTGAGTGCCTGTTACTCATCCCAGCTTCTGCCAACTTAGCAATTCGAAAGCACATAAAAATGCAAGTAGAAAAATAGGGACCACTACGGTGGGAAGATAACAGCGTTCCATGCACCTTTGGCATCTAGTCATGCTGGCCACATGACCACAGAGACGTCCTCGGACAAGCGCTGGCTCTTCAGCTTTGAAACAGAGATGAGCACTGGCCCCTAGAGTCGGAAACGACTAGCACACATATGCAGAGGAACCTTTACCTTTAATATCTTTTAATTTGGGTAATCCTACCCTCTAATCCAAGGAGGAGCTAGAATCAGAAGGTCATGTCTGCCACTGGTTTACATATTTATAATTAAAAGAAATATTTAAATTAGAACCCAAAGAATCATGGGTTTAACTTTATTGAAAATGAATTGAAAATTCTATTGTGTGGTAGTGATGAACATATTATTGCTAAAGTCTATGAAATATTACTCAAATTAAATCTGAAAAATGAACAAATAAAGCATTGTATGATTCAGTGGGCAAGGAATTTTGGATATAATGTAATGCTTGAACAATGGGAGAATATGTGGAATAAAGATTTAAACTTTACATTAAATTACAATTTAAAAGAATTTTTTTACCAGATGAGGTACCATTGGTATTTAACTTCAGATAAGCTATCAAAAATGTATAAAGACATTTCAAATGAATGTTGGAAATGTAAATATAAAGGAGGGACTTTTTATCATTTATGGTGGACATGTGATAAATCAAAGAAATATTGGAGTAGGATTCATATCTTAATGCAGAAAATTCTTAAAGTTAATATAGAAAGAATATCAGAGATTTTTCTCTTGGGATTAATGATGTACTAGTTGCACATTTCTTACCAGTGAGATTTTATAGATGAACAAAGTCGTGGCCATGTCAAGACAGGTCTTAGAATCTGGTCCCCCAATAACTGTGATTGTATTCCTTTTGGTGTCACACTTGAAGTTAGGGATGAATCTGTCTTGTGAAGAGAGAAATTCCATTGAGGCAAGATAGGTCCACTGTGGTCTGAACTCGCTATTGTAGATATCAAAGCCCAATGTGATATTAGGCAAAATCCAGGGGGTTTCATTGATCTCCTTTATAGCAAACACTAATGCCAGGACTTGCTGATAGCTCTGAGTCAACACTCTATAAAGACAGTTAAACATGTTGTTTTTGTATATTCAAAATATGTCCACAACATCACTTTTATCTTAATTCAATATCATATTTGCAGAGTAATGGGATTAATAAACCCTCAATACATATATACACGCATACATGGTAGGAGATATAGGAATATAGCTAGCCGTACCAACAGGCTGAAAAATAGCTTTTATCCGTGGGCTGTTAGGCTTTTAAATGGGACATAATCTCTGTGAACTTATGCAGAATTGACTTGGGAGGCAGGTGTGTGGTGTAGTTGATTCACATGGTGTGGTAGGATGGAGGGTTTGTCGTCACTGTGTGTTGGGGGGAGAGAGCATGGGGGAAGGCTCAGCTAATCTCAATGTACACATGTTGTACTTTGACAATAAAGGTTTATTTTATTATTATTATTTTTATATATACATACATACATACCAGACAACTTTGTCTCCCAAAAAGTACAGAAGGGAACTAGGGGATTAGCCATTTTGGATCTAAACCTCACTAGCAGAGATGAAATGATAGAATGTGTTGAATCCACAGGAACCTTGGGGGGAAGAGATTATGCAATATTGGAATTCCACATTATGGAAGCACAAGAAATAGAACACAGTCAAACTAGAGTCTTGGACTTTAAGAGAGCTAATTTCAATAAACTTAGAGAGAGCTTTGGAAGGATTCCGTGGATGACAATCCTCAAGGATGATTAGGGGACTGGAGGCTAAGACATATAAGGAATGGTTGCTGGAATTGGATATGTCTAGTTTAATGAACAGAAGTACTAGGGCTGACATGATAGCAGTATTCCAATATCTCAGGGGTTGCCACAAAGAAGAGGTAGTCAAGCTATTCTCCAAAGCACCTGAAAGCAGGACAAGAAGCAATGGATAGAAACTAATTGAGGAGAGAAGCAACCTAGAACTAAGGAAAAACTTCCTGACAGTTAGAACAATTAACCAGTAGAACAAGCTTTCTCCAGAAGTGGTGAACGCTCCAACACTGGAAGTTGTTAAGAAGAGACTGGACAACCATTTTTCTGTAACATATAGGGTTTCCTGCCTGAGCAAGGGGTTGGACTAGATGACCTCCAAGGTCCCTTCTAGCATCATCATCATCATCATCATCATCATTATTATTATTATTATTATTATTATTATTATTATTATTATTATTATTATTATTATTATTACATCTTTGAGTGAGAATGGGTGATCCAGAAACAGATATGGATAGTATTGACTGACAGTTGGTGTTTGTTACCTGGATGGAGCAGAACATCTAATTTTATACTGTTAGTGATAGAGACATGGTTCTGTATTTTAGTAATAGCAACCATCTAGCACTACAGTAAGAATTATTTCTTTCAGTGGCTGCTTTACATAACCTTACTGTCTGAATTATATATAGCAATGACAAGTGATTACCATTTATACTGGTTTTTTTAATTCATAAGTGTTTAGCATTAGTACTGTTTTTAAAAAATCTACATGTATAAATTAGAATTTGAAATATATTAGTTTTGTTGGAGAAAAATCTACAACTCTAGGGTAAAAAGCAGAAAACATTACAGTGAGGGGAAAAAGTATTTGATCCTGCTGATTTTGTATGTTTGCCCATTGACAAATAAATGATCAGACTATTATTTTGATGGTTTGGTTTATTTTAACAGTGAGAGACAGAATAACAACAAATAATTCCAGAAAAACGCATTTCAAAAAACTTATAAATTGATTTGAATTTTAATGAGTGAAATAAGTATTTGATCCCTTATCAGTCATCAAGATTTCTGGCTCCCAGGTGTCTTTTATACAGGTAATGAGCTGAGTTTAGGAGCACTCTCTTAAAGGGAGTGCTCATAATCTCAGCTTGTTACCTGTATAAAAGACACCTGTCCACTGAATCAATCAATCAATCAAATTCCAAACTCTCCACCATGGCCAAGATCAAAGAGCTGTCCAAGGATGTCAGAGACAAGATTGTATATCTACAGAAGGCTGGAATGGACTACAAGATTATCGCCAAGCAGCTTTGTGAGAAGGTAACAACAGTTGGTGCGATTATTTACAAATGGAAGAAACACAAAATAACTGTCAATCTCCCTCATTCTGTGGCTCTATACAAGATCTCATCTAATGGAGTTTCAATGATCATGAGAATGGTGAGGAATCAGCCCAGAACTAGATGGGAGTATCTTGCAATGATCTCAAGGCAGCTGGGACCATAGTAAAAAAAACAACAACACACACACACACTATGCTGTGAAGGGCTGAAATCCTGCAGTGCCCGCAAAGTCCCTCTACTCAAGAAAGCATATGTAAAGGCCTGCCTGAAGTTTGCCAATGAACATCTGAATGATTCAGAGGAGAATTGGGTGAAAGTGTTGTGATCTGATTAGACCAAAATTGAGCTCACCATTCTCATGATCATTGAAACTTTTGATCATTGAATCATTTGAATAAATGCAAATCAATTTATAACTTTTTCGAAATGCATTTTTCTGGATTTTTTTGATGTTATTCTGTCTCTCACTGTTAAAATAAACCTACCATTAAAATTATAGACTGATCACTTCTTTGTCAATGGGCAAACATACAAAATCAGCAAGGGATCAAATACGTTTTCCCCTCACTGTACATACATAGAAAGAAAAGGGAAGTACAGGGGATAATTAAGTGACAATTATTTCAGCCATGATTGAGTGAGTGAGTGATTGAAATGATCACCAGAACCAATGTCCAGTTCATTTAATTTCTGTATAAAAAGTAGAGTGCATGTAACAATAATTAAATTAAATTAAATTAAATTATAAACAACCACATTTGTGGAGTTGCTAATAAACAATGAGTATGGATGGGATTTTTTGTGCACTTACTGCAGTTGAATACTGTAGCTCAATATCTCCGCAGCAAACATATGAAAATGCAAGGGAAGAAATCTAGTAGTCTTTCATATATGTGAAGTTTCATATACCTAAACTCCTAAGGGATGTACCCCTCATTCTTTCAGCTTTAAAAATCTTGTATATGCTTTCCTTCAATCTCTTTAGCGATTATGGTGAAAAACTGTTTCTTTATGCTATAATTAAAATAAATCATAATTACAGTCTTTCGTTGGCTGGGTCATGAGACGGCTGTTTATGAAAGGGGGGTACTTTTGTTTGTAAGATGCTTTGAGGAATAATTCCCGCAATAATGAAGTCTCCTGGTTGATAAAACCTCTGAAGATAATGAGTGGATTTGCTGATGGTGCTTTTTGCAGTAGTTCTGTAACTTGTCAATTGAGGGAATAGTACCAGAACAGAAATTTTCAGCAGTAGCATCTCGCCCAAAGCCTTACTAGAACAACTTATTTTCTCTATTTCCCATTGGAGTTGGCATACTGTTATATATGTATTAATTGACATGAATGATGTTGATTTTGATAGGAGATAAAGAAGAGCAAGAATGGAAATAACCCATATTTATCTGTTGAAACTTCATCATAATAGAAAAAGGAATATTAATAACATGCTTCATCTTTAAAATACATTCTATGGGCAGCTTTGGGAATTCCTAGGGACACAAAGAAGAAATAGATATAATGATGGTTCATTTCGTGTTCCAAGAGAAAATAATTTTCTGATCAATCAGCATGGAAGAAACCTTGTTTATCATCACTGACATAATTGCTTCTTTATTCTCCACAAGACACAAAAAGACTGTGGTAGCTAATTAAAGAAATATAGTGGCTAATAGCATTAGTATCATCTAATTGTTATTTCTTATATCCTTTATATATATATATATATATATATTACAATGTTGTGAAGAAAATGTAAAAGTAGAATGCCTTAAATAAAGCAAAATTTATATGTGACTCTCACTATCAAGTGACTTTTTTTTTACAACCATGTAATCCCTTACTGGGGTGGAGTCAGGGTGATTAAATGGAACTGAGCATTAACTGGCTGGATGCCCTTTCTGATGCCTATGCAGAGTTCACAGCAGATATTTTCTCTTTGTTCCCTGATAGAGAAACATCTGTCACTGCCTAGGATTGAACTCTCAACCTTCCAACTGGGAGGGGTAAGCGTCTTCACCTCTAGGCCAATGTGCCACTCATCAAGCAACTCTTTAATTATTAAATTAAATAGTAAAGCAAGGAAGGAAGGAAGGAAGGAAGGAAGGTGTTGTGTCCGGATCGGCAGCAATAACAGGGAGACGGATCCAGGTTAAATTGCTTTATTGAACTGCACATGGAGGAACTGGGGCTGGCAAGCCCTGGGTAGCTTTTTATGCCCGGCAGCCGCTGGACGCTGGCCAACCCCCTGGCTGGAATCTCCCGCCTTGCCTCAGGTACCCAACCCGGTGTCCAGGGATTCCCGCCAGTAGGATTAACCAATCCAGGGCTGATTAGCTATGTACAGAACAGAAGGAAAAAAGGAAGGGAGGGGGTGGATGGATGGATGGATGTTTGGTTGATTTCCAATGCTCTCTGCCAGCTTCCCACAAAGAAATTCAATGGAGAAGCAATCAGGAAGTTGGAAGTAACGCCCCTCCTACTGATGTTTTGTCTACCCATGATCACACCCTGGATGGTATCTCTTTACTCTCCTACCATCGGGTAGGAGATATAAGAGTGTAGCCAGCTGTACCAACAGGCTGAAGAACAGCTTTTATCCATATTCTGTTAGGCTTTTGAATGGGAAATAATTTTATAAACTTTATACATAATTGACTTTTGAGGCTGGTGCGTTGTGCAATTAGCTCACATGGTGTAATAAGATGGAGGGTTTGTGTCACTGTAAGTTGGGGGTGGGGGCATGAAGGGAGGCTCAGCCAATCTCAATGTATACATGGTTGTACTTTGACAATAAAGGTTCATTCATTCATTCATTCATTCATTCATTCATTCATTCTGTTTCTCTTTTTAGGTGAGAAAATATCCATAAAATGGTGAGCCAATAGTACATGGATTGTACAGGCTTTTATAGCAGGGGTGTCAAACTGCCAGCCCTGCGGACCAGATGCATCATACAGAAACCACACCCACCCCATTGCCAGCAATGGAAAAAAAAGTTGCAATACTTTGTGACACATCATGTGACATTGCAAGTTTGACACCCCTGTTCTACAGTCTGTGGAGTCTGGAATAGGTTTCCTAATAGGTAATCATAACTTTTCTATTCTAGTTCTAAGTGATATAACAATATGCTGAACTTGAGACAGAATACTTTTTGATATCAAAGGAAGTTAGAGAAAGCATACAGAGCATGACTTCTTGAATTATTTCTAGTACTTCACCAGTAGTAGTTTAGGAAATCTACATAATAATAATAATAATAATAATAATAATAATAATAATAATAATAATAACAACAACAACAATAACAATAACAATAACAATAACAATAACAATAATAATAACAATTATTATTATTATTATTATTATTATTATTATTATTATTATTATTATTATTATTATTATTATTATTTGGAAGGGACCTTGGAGGTCATCTAGTCCAACCCCCTGCTCAGGCTGGAAACCTTATACCATTTCAGGCAAATGGCTGTCCAGTCTCTTCTTAAAAACCTCCAGCATTCACCACCTCTGGAGGCAGGTTGTTCCACTGGTTAATTGTTCTAACTGTCAGGAAGTTTCTCCTTAGTTCTAGGTTGCTTCTCTACGTGACTAGTTTCCATCCATTGCTTCTTGTCCTGCTTTCAGGTGCTTTGGAGAATAGCTTGACTCCCTCTTCTTTGTGGTAGCCCCTGAGATATTGGAACACTGCTATCATGTCACCCCTCACTCACTCTGACTTTGTTGACTTTTAGTGATGACTTTGGTTGGTACCACAAATGTTCATCTGATTTATGCAGGATCTTTAGAACCAGAGATAGCAGAAGGAACTTTCTGAAGATGGCCATCTGTTAGTTGAGTTAGCATAAGTTCACCAGAAGAGGCTCAACCCCCATTTCTACCTTCCTTGATGATGACGTCCTTTGAGAGCATGCATAAATATTATAACATGCAAGGTAGATTGTGCTATTTATTTATTTATTTACTTACTTACTTACTTACTTACTTACTTACTTACTTACTTATTTATATCTCACTTATTTATTTATATCTCACTCTTCTTCATAAAGCACCACTACAGGGGGAAAAATGAACAGGCATATTTCCATTATTTTGTTCCCTGTAGTGGTGCTTTATTTTCTTTTGTGTATATGAAGTCTTACTTTCCTATTTTCTACTTCATGTCTTACTTAAAAAGGCTCACCAAAGTGTAGCAATGTCTATTGAGATATGATAAACATGTTTCATTCTGATATTTTTCAAACTACTGCTGCAAAGAATGGTACTGATTACTAACTAAGGATAGTTATTCTCCCCTTTGCTCCAAATCTTAAGGGAATTCCAGCAGACACTGTAAATACTATGACAAGGGATTAAAACATTGCATTCTATTAATATCTGCTTCAAAAATCAGAAGTGCATGTAGAGAGAAAAAGAAGAACTTGCATTTCATTTGTGACTATTTTCTTAGATTTAGATAAAATTTATTATCTTAAACTTAGATAATATTAAGGAATGGTCAGCTTTTCTATTGAATGGTAACATACGGTCTATTGTTTGATGTCTACAATGATTACATATCATAGTGAATTAGTTATATTCAAAACATTGGTTTTACTTTTTTTTCCAACTGTGATGTGCATTTCTCCTCCCTACACCTGCAAACTTAGTAGTCCTCTCCCAATTGTCCATAAATACTATCAATCTGGAGATTTAATCATTGCTGCTATTATTTATCAGGTTGTCTTTCTCATGAATGAGATCACTTTTCAAAGCCTTCCTTCTTTTGATGTCCTTGATCAGTACCAGTAAGTATCCTACTACTTCTCCTCGTCCTCACACCACACCTCCTCTTCCCCCTCATTGCCACTAAAAAGCTGTATTTTCTTTCACTTTTATGCTTAAATATATTGTTTGCTTGTCAATTCGTTTGACCAGTTCCATTGACCATATTTAGTCATTTTTAATTCTGGACCGCACAAATGCTTAATCTTTTCTAATACTGATCTTGAAACTGAGATGAGTATTATTAGCTTTAACCATAAACTATATGAATTTCATTCTCCTCAAGGAAGTTCCTTCCTTCAACGAAGTCCCTTATTGAAAGTAACAAGTTGGACTAATCTGAGGGGTCCTTGGCGCTCTCTGAGCTTGATTGTTTTCTTTCAGACGATTCATTAGGCTAACTAGGTAAGATCATCAGTGCTGATAATGTTAACTAGTTAGGGCAATGAAACATCTGAAGAAAAATAGCAAACTCAGAGAACACCAAGGATCCCTTATTTCAACCCAGATTTATAAATATTATCCTACTTTGGACAAATCTAAATATTGCAGAAGCTCTCCAGTTAATCTTGAGGAGGTTTTTTAATTGTTATTTCACCATATATCAAACAGGAAACCTGTAATGTATAATTTAGATTATTACACATCTAGAATGTAAAAGGGAGCTGGCTTCCTTCCCTTAGAAAATAGACATAAGATATCGAGAATGCTGAAACCAAATAGAAACATAGAAAACTAATATCAAATTATTATTTTTTCCTGATAATGAACATGTGTTTAATCCCTCCATGTTTAAACTGAGTTACTGGAGATTGATACATATTCTCATTTGAAAGTTGGTTATGTGGAAATACTATTCTTTCTGTGAAGTTAATACTTTCTAGCAATAGTTTTGAACTTCTGTCAGTTTGAGATTAGGCCCCCATGCTTTTATGTTTTAATTAATATTGAGAATGCAGCCTTCTAGAACCTTATTCACACTTAAAATATAGTTAAAGAATTCAGTCATGTCCTTCGTTTCCTTCTGTCTTCTAGGCTGAATATATTCAGTTCCTCTAAAATTTTTGCCCCTCAAACCTTGCACCATTTTTTTGCCCTTTTCTGGACTCGCTCAATCTTATCAATATATTAGGTCACCAAAACTGTACACAGTATTTCAAATGGGGTCTGACTAAATGTTAGCCTCAACTCCATGTTAAGTAGCCCCGACTAGGTAGTGCTTCTTGGTTGATAAAATCTAGGGCTCTTATTTGATAGTGACGAAATGCCAGGTGTCCATAACAAACAATCAGCACTATTTTATATCTTTATGAATACATATGTATAAATTAAAATAGCTGTTCAATTATGAAACAGAAATATATTGACAAGGCTAATAATTTTCCCTGAAGGTTCATCACTCATAATTACCAGCACACTTTGGCTCTGGCATTTGCTGTAAAGGAGATCAATGAAAATGGATTGTTACCTAATGTTACCCTTGGTTTTCACATTGCTACTGACAATCATGAGGAAATTGCAATTTATCATTTGGCAATGGAATTTCTATCTACAAAAGGTAAATTTACACCCAACTACAAATGTGATGACCTGACCAATACAGTAGCTGTCATTGGAGGAGCCCGTATTAACAGCTGTGTGAACATGGCAATCATTCTGTGCAACTACAAATTTCCCCAGGTGAGATACAAATTTGGATCAATATAAGATGTTCACCAGCTATTTATTCTATTCAAAAAATTGGTCATTAAAAGAAATATTTGAGCAAAACTATGAGTAAGTCATAAGGCTGTTCCTTTTTACCTGATGAGCAAAACGGCAGATATCACATAAAACTATTTTTGTATCCCACTCAAACCCAGAGATTGGATTAAATCAACAGATATGATTTGCTTTTTATTTTATTTTTCTTTATTTTGGAAGATACCCTGTTTTCCTTTGTTCTTCTGACTTTCTCCATTTAGATCACATATGGATCAGCTCCATTGATGAATACTGAAACAGCAATATTTGTCAAATCGATGTTCCCAGATGAGTATCACCAATTTAAAGGAATACTTCACTTATTGTTGCATTTTGGATGGACCTGGATTGGATCAGTTTCTCTGTATGATGAAGATAGAGACAGGTTCATTCAAAAGAGCCTTTCCATGTTTTCAGAGAAAGGAATCTGCTTTGACTTTATTGAATGTCTTCCCCGAATGGTGTATGCTAATGAAGGTGCTGAGTGGTTAGAAAGTGGAGGTAAAATATTCAAAGTAATAATGGAGAGTACAGTCATTGCAGTCATCTTAAGTGCTGAAATTACAGGACTAGTATCTTTGAGAGTAATGATCTATTTTTTCAATGATAATAATATTCCAAAGGAGAGAAAGGCCAAAGTTTGGATAATGACAGCCCAGATGGAATTCACCTCCATTCGGATGCAAAGACAGTTGCCTATTGATTTTCTCCACGGTGCTCTTTCCTTTGCAATTCACTCTAAGGAGCTTACTAGATTCCAACAATTTATGCAGGCGAGAAACCCAACCCTAGAAAAAGATGATGGGTTTATTAGGGATTTCTGGAAACATGCATTTGAATGCTCATTCTCCAGTCATATTACAGATGGGAATGCTGAAAGGATCTGCACTGGAGAAGAGAAGCTGGAGACTCTTTCTCAATCTGTGTTTGAAATGAATATGACTGGACACAGCTACAGCATCTATAATGCAGTCTATGCTGTGGCACATGCTCTGAAGGCCTTGCGATCTTCCAAACATAAAGGCGGTCCAAAAATGGATGAGAGGAGGTGGAGGCTCTTCCTGCAATCACCCTGGCAGGTAATGTTGGCTAATACAAAATTTTGGGGAAATCATCAGGTACCAGCATAGGAGACCAGTTTGTGTTTTGCTTTGGTGTGTTGTTTTAACTGTTAGAATGCTTGAAAGATAGATTTGAAATCTATATGGAAATACTTGATATTTTCATGTGAAAGAAAATAAAATTAATATATGAAAATATAAGACTTAGATCTAGACACAGTTAGAAATACGTGACATAAAACTTCATTTTATGTCTAAAATGGAATGGATGGGATCTTATTCAGTCCATTATATTTGACAATTTTAAATGTAAAAACTCAAAAGCTTCCTTGAATAGCATTATTATTCCTCATCAGATGGATTTTGGAGTTACTAAAATTCAGAGATTCCGCAAAGTGCTTTTTTTCAAAATGCAACTAGACTTCCTTTGTTTTTTTCCTTGAAGGTGTATTGCTTCAGTTCAAAGTGTCATGGTACTGGTACATGAGACCATTTAAACGAACTTGAAGGCAAGCATTTCTTCCTTAAAGAATAATTTTATTTGGCTGCTACAAAATGGCACATACAAAAGTGAACCCAAGACTAAATTCCCCTCCCCTTGGTTACAAACTTGCAAGTTTCATTTCCCACCCCAAATTGCTGTCATAAATCACATTCACCAATTGTTTGTAAACACGGGCACTTGGTTCCCATACATGTGAAATGTTTTGGCTAACTGAAAACTATAAACACACACTCCTTCTTCTAACTAAATATATAGCAATGTAGACAAAAAGAAAATGGCTTCACTTTGGTTTGTCACAGCGTTGACACTTGAGGAAGCTTCTTGGATGAATAGGAAAATATCTTCAAGGAAAAACAAAGAAAACCCAGTTGTCTTTTGAAAAAGCATTTTTGGAATAACCACAACATAGATGAATGATAATCTCCATAGACATTAAAATTCAAAGGGAATAAAGATAATTATAAAAATGACAAGAAATCTGTGAAAATAGGAATATTCAGTTGAACAGCAAAGTGGTCAATGTATCACATGAAGAAAAATTCAAGTTTAACTTGTTTTACTTTATTTTTATTTATTTTTTTACAAAAGTAACAGGAATTAAAAGCTATCTTCTCCTAGAATCTTCTGTCTCAGAGAATTCTAACTTCCCTATACTAACTGCCTTTTTAAGTTCTTATAATTCCTGAATTTGGGGTAAAATTGGGGCAACTAAAAGGAGCTGAATGTTTACTGGGCAAAAGGCCTTTCCTGACACCTCACAAAATTTGCAACAGATATTTGCTCTTTGCACCCTGATTGCAAAACATCTGTCACTGCCTAGGATTGAACTCTTAACCTTCTGAATGGTGAGCAAGAGTCTTTACCACTAGGCCATGAGGCTACTCTCTATCTTTCCTACACTATATGGCAGAACACTGAATTCAAATTTCTGAAATGGTTAATCAAAGCAAAGTGATCCCTTAGATCTCTCCCATTGTTGATTTTGTGTTGGAATTTTGATCTGACAGTTTTTTACAAGAGAGTAGATATATTTCTTTACCAGTTTGAAATTGGTGTACACTGAAGCAGATATGAACAGCTTACTTTTCATTTAGCCTAGACCAAATTGAAAGAAACGAATAGAGATTTTCCCATCTCCTTCAAAGATTCAAAATAACTTTCTGTGTCTTTTTTTTCCTTGTTTATTTAGCTGCACCATTTTTTGCATCAAGTCTCCTTTAACAACAGTGCTGGAGAACAGGTTTCCTTTGGCGCCAATGGGAAACTAGAAACTGGATTTGATATTTTCAATTGGGTCACATTTCCAAACAAGTCCTTTCTGAAAGTCCAACTTGGAAAGATCGACCCCACAGCTGCCCCAAAGAAGCTCCTCACCATATCTGAAAAAGAAGCTATTTGGCCTCTCATATTTAACCAGGTATGTAATATATGCAAGTTAAACACTGTTAAACTTAAAGAAACACAAGTGACAGCTTTTTGACAGCTGACAGCTCCCCACGCGGCTACCGATGACAGCTCCACATGCGGCTACCAATGACAGCTGAAACTGACAGCTGCGCACACGGTCTACGCAGATTGGATGAAACAGAAACAGCAGGAAAATCCGCGAGCGGAGATTGGCCAGAGGCTCACCAGCACCACTATATAAGGGGGTTCAAAAACATACTTGTTCATTCCTGTGGAGATAATAAACAGCTGATTGTATCCAAGCCTGCTGTCCTCTTTACCGGGAACCCACCGCAGACATTACATCTGGCGACGCGGGTGGTACTGCTTCACGGAGCTATCTAAAGAGCAAAGTCACGAGCTGACAGTCACAGAGCTAAGTCACTAGGGAAAAACTCATTCCCGTAATAACTGTGAAGCAGTAATCACAAGGGTAGCATGGCAGCAGTAGGACAGATCAGAGAATTTGACCTCAAATACCCAGAACGATGGGAATTGCACCTGGGACAGGTCAAAGGCTACCTCCTGTTCAATAGAATTACAGAAGACCGTATGAAGGCAGCGGCTTTACTATGCCTCAAGTGGGTCAGCTGTATACAATGTTGCCACCAGACTCTGTAACCCGGACCCAGTCAACACCGTTCCCTATGTGGAGCTGACTGATATGTTGACGAAGCAATTCGTACCTGCCCAATCAGAGCTCTACTGGTGACTGCAATTCGCCCAGAGAACCCAACGTTCCGGGGAAGCCGCAACCGACTTCATCACGGCTGTATGAACGCTGCATGCTGGTGCCACTTCCCGGACCTGGAAGATAGGATCCAGGACCAGATTGTTCTTGGACTCCTGGACAAGCGGCTCCAAAGAAAAATAGTCGCCAAACCAACTATGAACCTCACAGAGGTAGTGAGCGAAATCCGGGTGTACGAAGCCACCCACGAAGAACACCAAGACCACACCACCAATGGGCCCAACGGATCAGTTCACCACTGCCTTCCAGCCGGCAGCAAGGAGGAAGCCACGGAGCCCTACAATGAAATTAACGCACTTCAACAACAATGCACAAAGCCTCAATCACAGCGAAATGACAGAAGAGGCCCTAACAGATCACAGAACCCCCGCACAACAAATTCAGGGTAAAGATGCGCCAGCTGTGGAGCACCCCACCCACGGGCATCTGGCAAATTCAGGAATGCCAGATGCCATGAGTGCGGCAAGACCGGGCACATTAGTACCGTCTGCCGTAGCAGGAACTGCGGGACCATTAACAACCTGGAGTCATCCCTGCCAGGTACGACTAACCCCATTCCCTCATACACAGAGCCCCCGAAGCCCTTGGTACAAACTGGCTAAGGAAACCTGACAGCCGTTTAAACATCCACCAATTGCTGAGGCCCAAGATTAGAATCAGGGTCCAAATACAAGGAATTCCCTGTGAAATGGACGTGGACTCAGGATCCTCTGTCTCCATAATCTCAATAGACACCTTCAAAACCATCTGTGGCCTCAGGAAAAGGAGGATTCCCCTGAAGCCCACCCTTATGAAACTGGCTGACTTTCAACAAGCCCCAATTAGGATAATGGGAATAGCTACACTAAGTGTTAAGTATAAAAATTCCAGGGACCCCTTGAAGTCTTAGTCACCCAGGGGAAGGGAGCTAGCCTGATAGGACTTAACTGGTTCAAGGCTTTGGGTATTTGTTTAGGAGGAGTTCATCATACTCAGGCCAAAAGCCTCGAATCTGTCTGCAAACAGTTTACAGACGTATTCGATGGCTCCCTGGGAAAATACACAGGGGCTCCAATCTCCCTAAAACTAATACCTGAAGTCCTCCCTGTTAGAATAAAGGCCAGAAGGGTTCCATTCACCCTCAAACAAAAAATTGAGGACAAACTGGAATGCCTGGTAAAACTAGGTGTACTAGAACCCATGGAGGGAGGAACCTGGGAGACCCCTATTGTCACCCCTGTAAAACCTAATGGGGAGGTGCGCATTTGCACAGACTATAAGGCCACCCTCAACTGTGCCCTAAACCCCCATGCTTATACTGTTCCTGCAGTGAAGCACGTCCTCTCGGCTATTCAGTCTGGCGCCATCTTCTGTAAGCTAGATCTCGTGCAGGCTTACTTGCAGCTCCCTGTTACTAGGGAAACGGCAGATGCGCAGACAATAGTAACACACCGCAGGGCTTTCAAAGTTCACAGACTCCAGTTTGGCATTTCTGCTGCGCCTGGGATCTTCCAGGAAATCATGGAGCAAACTTTGAAAGGCATCCCAGGGGTGTGTCCATATTTCGATGACATCCTTATAGCTGGTGAAAATGAAGAGAAGCTGGCGGAGATATTAGAAACAGTGCTGGGCAGATTTTGAGCCGCAGGGTTAAAACTCAAAAAGGAGAAATGTTCGATTGGGGTGCAGTCCACAGAATTCCTGGGATTCAGGATAGATGCTCAGGGGATTCACCCCACAGAATCCAAGGTCAGAGCTATAAAAAGGGCACCTGCACCTAAAAATAAAGCAGAGCTGCAAGCCTTCTTAGGGCTCTTAAACTTCTATCATACCTTCCTCCCTCACAAAGCAGCTAGGACAGAGCCCTTACACAGGCTTCTAGATAACAAGACCCCATGGGAGTGGACCAGCCTCCATGAAACTTGTTTCAGGGATCTGAAAGAGTTATTGTCCAATAATTCGACTATTACCCATTATAATGAACACAAACCTATCTGTATAACTTGTGATGCCTCCCCATATGTGGTTGGTGCCATACTCAGCCACTTAGAAGAGGGGGGGGCTCCAGAAACCAATAGCGTATTATTCAAGAACATTATCAAAGGCAGAAAGGAATTATGCCCAGATTGATAAAGAGGCATTGGCCATTGTCGCTGGGGTTAAAAAATTTCACGATTATTTATACGGTTGGGAATTTACCATCTTCACCGATCACAAACCCTTGTTGGGACTTTTCACTGTCAACAAACAAACCCCCCAAATACTGTCCCCAAGGGTTCTGCGCTGGTCCACATTCCTATCAGCTTATTCATTTAAATTAATCCACAAACCGGGTAAGGAAATGTGTCATGCTGTTGTACTAAGCAAACTTCCCCTAGCCGATATTGAGCCAGACCCAGCACCCGGGGGACAAATCCTGGCCATCGAGGAATTGCCAGATTGCCCCCTGCATGTAGCCTCAGCTACAGCCTCAGACAAACTTCTCAGTAGAATACTAGTATGGGTAATATCCGGGTGGCAGGGCCATTGTCCAGGGCCTGAATTCCAGGCATATTTCAATAGGAAGAATGAATTGTCAACTCACCATGGGTGTGCTTTATGGGGGAGTAGGGTAGTCATCCCTGAAAAACACAGGGCCAAGGCCCTCCTAACACTGCATGAGGGTCATCCTGGCATAGTAAAAATGAAGGCCTTAGCAAGGAGCTACCTTTGGTGGCCAGGAATAGACAAACACATAGAAGAGCACGTAGCTGCATGCTACCCATGTCAGCAGTCTAGACCAGGGCCTCCTCATGCACCACTACACAAGTGGGAGCCTACAGACAGACCCTGGTCAAGGATCCACATAGATTTTGCCGGGCCCTTCCAAGGACAGCTGTTCCTTATTGTAATTGACAGCTATTCTAGGTGGCTAGAGGTCATCCCTGTTAGAAGTCTAACCACAGCCAGCACAGTACAAGTGCTTAGGGGGCTCTTCACTACACACGGTCTCCCAGATATAATAGTGTCTGACAATGGACCACAATTCACTTCTGCTGATTTCCAGATTTTCACCAAGGCCAACTTAATTAAACATGTCACCTCGACTCCCTTCCGGCCTTCCACTAACGGCCTGGCAGAAGTCATAGTAAGGACTACCAAAGACTCATTGCACCGAATCATCTCCGGCAACTGGCACCGTCTGGCACAGTTCCTGTTAGCACATCACTCGACCCCCTGCATAGCCACAGGCAAGAGCTCTGCGGAATTACGTTGGGGCCGTCGGCTGATCACCAGACTGGACAGACTGCACCCAGACAGGGTAGCAACTGGACCTGAACTACCACCCCCTTTGCGACAATTGGACATTGGGGATCCCGTATGGGCCAGGAATTTTGGACTGGGAGACAAATGGCTACCTGAGGCAATTATTCTATGCACAGGAGCAGTTTCCTATCTGGTTGAGGGGGAAGGGGGCCGGCAGTTAAGATGTCACATAGACCAGTTAAGGAAAAGGGGACCAAGTAACTACCCCCCTGCCCCCGAGGAGTACCCAGTTGCAAGGGAACCAGTTAACATTACCCCTACCACTTTGGATTTGCCCCAGCACAAGGAAACCAGGAACCTCCCAGTCCCAGGGGAAATCCCTATCCCACAAACAAGCCCCATCACCGCTTCAAGGCACCCAAACAACCAAGACTCCAAGACAGCAAATCCCTTACCCCCACCCAGCCCCCACGTCACTCCAGCAGAACCAGGAGACCACCTGCATACCTACAGGACTTTGTTTGACTGAAACCCAAGGGTCAGGCCAAATGAACGCCATACTACAATACCATGTAAATAAGTTAACTGTTTAATTGTTGGGGGGGAAGGGATGTAATAAATGCGAGTTAAACACTGTTAAACTTAAAGAAACGCAAGTGACAGCTTTTTGACAGCTGACAGCTCCACACACGGCTACCACTGACAGCTCCACACACGGCTACCGATGATAGCTGAAACTGACAGCTGTGCACGCGGTCCACGCGGATTGGATGAAACCAAAATGGTGGGAGAATCTGCGAGCGGGGATTGGCCAGAGGCTCGCCGGCACCACTATATAAGGGGGTTCAAAAACATGCTTGTTCGTTCCTGTGGAGATAATAAACAGCTGATCGTATCCAAGCCTGCTGTCCTCTTTACCGGGAACTCGCTGCAGACATTACAAGGTATGTCTCATTTTTCCCTGTCCCTGAAATTATTAGCCATTGGCACATTGAAGTAAATGACAAAATAACCACAACCACAGCAACACTAAGAATAAGCAAACCTTTAGCAATCCATATGCTATTGACTACAGTTAGTCCTTGACTTACAACAGCTCATTTATTAACAGGTCACAGTTACAACATTGAAAAAAATGAGGTATGATCATTTTTCACACTTACAACCGTTGCAGCATCCCCATAGCCATGTGATCAAAATTCAAATGCCTGGCAACTGACTCATATTTATGACAGTTGTAGTGTCCCAGAGTCATGTGGTCACCTTTTGTGATGCATGGGGAAACCACATTCCCTCAACAACTGTAATGATTCATTTTTCTCTGCTCCTGAAATTATTAGCTCCTGATCCATTGAAGTAAATCTTTAAATAAACACAACTACGGCAAAACTAAGAGTAAGCAAACCTTTATCAATGCATGGGCTGTTGATCACAGGTAGTCCTTGGCTTACAACAGTTCATTTAGTAACAAGTCACAGTTACGACATTGAAAAAAAAGTGGTATGGCCATTTTTCACATTTACAACCGTTGTAGCATCCCTATCACCATGTGATCAAAATTCAGATGCCTGGCAACTATCCCAGAGTCATGTGATCACCTTTTGTGAATCACGGGAAACCATATTCACTTTACAACTGCAGTGATTCACTTAACAACTCTGGTGAGAAAAGTCATAAAATAGGACAAAGCTCACTTAACAACTGTCTCCCTTTGCAACAGAAATTTTGGGCTAAGTTATGGATAAATTGTCAAGGACTACCTGCATTATTATTTATTTATTAAAACAATATACTGCTCATATTTAGATGGCTTGCAATATAAAAAAAGATGAAACCTTAGAACAATACTGTAAATGTTGACATTAAAATTTATTTCAAATTGAAAGAATTAGAAAGAAGGAGCAAGATTTACATGGGGAGGAGGTAGGATCTTATCTTAGTCCATCAACCACCCCCAGAATGATACATTCGCTTTGAAGCTCTAGGCCAGTTCTCAGAATGAGGTCTTCAAGCCCTTTGGATAGCTCAAAGGAGTGAGTGGGTATTTTTTTAAAAAATGTGACATGAACACAAATTACTAAAGTCAAAGAGGTCTCTCTCTGTGTGTGAGTAGGCGTCCTTGGTGCTTCTTCACTTTGGTTGTTTTCTTGCAGACATTTTATTACCTGAACTAGGTAACATCATCATTGTGATACCAAGTTCAGAGAACATCAAGGACCATTCAGTTCAGCCCAGAGCTATGAATATTCTCCTTTACTGGAATCAAATGGATGGCTTAAGATTTCTATGTTTAAAAGATATAACTTTTTAATAACCTCCTCTGGTTGGTGAAGAAGTTGAACATTCAGACTTTATATATATATATATACATATACATATACATATATACATATACATATACGTATACATATATGTATACGTGTACGTGTACGTGTATGTGTATGTGTATGTGTATGTGTATGTGTAAGTGTATATGTATATATATACTGGTCGAAAAAAAGGGAACACAAGATAAGACATCCTACTATTAAATACAGTACATTGTGTTGTTTAAGTGTTCCCTTTATTTTTTTGAGCAGTATATATATATATATATATTTCTAAAAGTAAATTATAAACTAATAAGTGAGGGAAGTATTATGGAAAATTCCTTTCTTATCTTTTTCTACATTTGTAAGGCAGAATTTTATGTATTATGTTTATTATTTTGTATGGGATGCTAACCCCACTCTTGCATATTAGGTGGCCCTATATTTTTGCTGTGTTAAAGTACTTATCCTTTTCATATGAATAAATTTGATTTGATTTTACATGACCCAAACAAAATGGGACCTCAAGCAGAGCATACTCTGAGAGATCCAGAATTACAGATTTTCCCACATCAGCTTCAGGTATATTGCCCCAAAGGAAAGATCTATTGATTAATGTAGTATGTATGAAATAAGAAGCAGTGGAAGATACAATGGGGAGTTTACATCAGGAAGAAAACTGGAAAATGCAATCCCGTTGTTTGGATTATATACGAAGAGTTAATATGTGTACAATTGATGAAGAGAACAATCCCCCCCAAAAGATTTCTATGTGTGAATTCTCATTTTATTTCTGAATAGACATTACCACTTTCTATCTGTAATAAGAAGTGTCCTCTTGGCCATAGCAAGATAAAATTGGAAGGAAAATTATCCTGCTGCTATGACTGTAAACTATGTCCAGAAGGGAAGATAGCTGACCAATTGGGTAAGCAAAGGAATATATTAAATGTATCAATGATATAATAAATATAAACCAGGGCTGAATTTTAAATAACTATTATGGTGATTGAAAATCTTCACTTTCACAGCATATTGAAAGATTATAAACAGTTTTTCCCCCCAGAAATCTTTGTTCTTACTTTTTGGAAGTCAAGGTGCTTTTGCATTGGTAACTTTTTTCATTCTTTTCTTTACTTTCACCTCCTATTCTAACCAAATTATTGATTTTTTAATATTTATTTTGTTTTACAATGAAAGATAAAATACAAAACAGAAAAAAACAAAGTAGAAAAAAAAACAATAGCAAACATCCAGCACTAACAATGATACAAAACATTGGTGTACCTAAAAAAGAGAAGAAGATGGTCCAAATAACAAATAAATTTGACATTTAACATATAGAATCCACTCCAGCTTGGGCACTGAAAAAAAGGGAAAAAAAAACACTAGATTGAATGATTGATTGATTGAATGATTCTGGAATTCATAAAGTTCTCTATCTCATCTAATAAGACTAAGAGGCTTCCCACAATCTTTAAAACAGAAATAACAATTTAAAAAATCACCTTTCCTACCAGCTGCCAGACAAATCACCCACCTGAGTCAACAACGAACCTACTCCAGCACTTTTGGGGAACAGCAAAATTTTCCAGCCTGCTGCAAAAATAAAAGTTTAGGGATGCATCGTAATTAAGGTTGAAGAGTATTGGAAAAGGCTGGGTGGTAAAGAACAGATTCAACTCTGAACTCCCACATCACAACATTTAACACAAAAGATCTGGAGCACGCCCACCTATAGGACTTATTGAGAAAGACAGATACCATTGAAGAGAGGTGCTCACATTTATAACTTGGGCCAGTAACATTCAGGTACTGAATGGTGATAACCACAACATCAATTACATATGATAAGCCACTAGGAGCAAGTACAGCAGGAGTAGTAGAACTGAGTGAGCTAAGTGCAGACCAGTTATGGTTTTGAAATAATCTTCAAGGGCAGCACCATATAAAGGGATTCCATAATTAAACTGAGAGCTCAGCAAAACTGCAGAATGTTGTAAAATCAGGGTAAACTGAAAATGAAATGAAGATGCTTCAAAACAATAATGTTTTCATGAATCGTCTCTTTTTCAGACTTAGATGACTGTTTCCCGTGTCCAGAGGATCAATATCCAAAAAAGGATAAGGACAGTTGCCTTCCAAAAAGTATAGTTTACTTAACTTATCAAGAACCTTTGGGGATTTCCTTGACAATGATTGCAGTCTCATTTTCTGTCATCTCAGCTGCAGTACTGTGGATCTTCATTAAATATCAGGACACACCTATCGTTAAAGCCAATAACAGGAATCTCACTTATAGCCTTCTCATTGCTCTCCTCCTCTCTTTCCTTTGCACTTTGCTCTTCATTGGACAACCTGACCAAGTCAAATGTCTCTTGCGACAAACTGCCTTTGGCATCATCTTCTCTATAGCTCTTTCTTGCATATTGGGGAAAACAATTATAGTGGTCCTTGCTTTCATGGCCACCAAGCCTGGCTCCAGAATTAGAAAATGGGTGGGGAAAAAGATGGCCACTACTATTGTCCTATCTTGCTTCCTGGCTCAATTTATCATCTGTATATTGTGGCTGGCAATTTCTCCTTCCTTCCCAGATTCTGACATGCACTCCATGGCTGAAGAAATTGTCCTGCAATGTAATGAAGGTTCAACCACCATGTTTTATACAGTCCTTTCCTTTTTAGGGTTCTTGACTGCTGCCAGCTTCACGGCGGCTTTCCTAGCTAGGAATCTACCTGACAGCTTTAATGAAGCCAAGTTTATCACCTTCAGCATGTTGGTCTTTTGCAGTGTTTGGGTGTCATTTGTTCCCACTTATCTGAGCACCAAGGGAAAATATATGGTGGCTGTAGAGATCTTCTCCATTTTGGCTTCAGCGGCCGGATTATTGAGTTGTATCTTTTGCCCCAAATGCTATATCATTATTCTGAGACCTGACCTGAACCAAAAGAAGAAAGTAATGAAAAAATGAAACTGATTTTAATCACAAAATCCTTTGAATAAAACCAATTGCTCACTTTTAGCATATAGATTTTGTCCCAGTTGGAGATTCTGCATTATTCCTTTATTTTCACTTCAATATGACGTACAAACCAATTCACTGAGAAATTTATTTAACAACCTAGAGAACCCATCTGCATTTTTTCTTTAAAATGTTACATAATTATTCAGAGCCCTAATTAGAATAGTAAGGAATAGGTAATCAAGAAGATATGAAAAATATTTTAGTGATATAATGTGCCTTAATGTAGAAATGATTTATATCCTGAAGCCTATGAGCATCAAAATATCCCTGCAAAAAAGAAAGAAAATCCCTATATTGTATCACTCATTACACTAAAAGGATCCCTGGTACATGTGAAGCTAAACATTTGTCAACTTTCTGGGTTTTTCAAGATGCTGTTAATCTCTAAGGGATAACATGAATGCCTAATTTGCCACTTCAAGGTCTCCAATATTCCCCTTAATCGTTATTAAGGTAAAGAAAAATTCAAATTAACATCCCTTTCCACAATTCTGAAAGTCTGAGAACCACTTTGGTGTAGCAGACAAGATGCTACGTCAAAAACAAGGGGACTGAGAGTTGTTTTCCTTCATTAATCATGAAAACCTAACAAGTATGTGGATTTGGAACCTGGGGAGAGTTATTTGATCTTAATGATGTTCGAGATCTTCTCAGCCTCCCTGAGAATGTAGTCTTATTAATGATGACTACTGTCCTACCATTGGTGACTTCTTTCATTATGATGCCACTATTATTCTTGAGCCTTGAATGACATATAATTCTTCCCTATTGATATTTTTTTAGAGATTTTATTGATTTTTATAAGAATGAGAAGGAAAAAGGAGGGGGGATTGGGGTTGGAATACAGGGTGAAGTTGGGGTAGGGGTTGGGGTTTCCCCCAATAACATTCTTCCGACTGATATTAATGCATAAAGGGGGCATTGATTATTCTGGATTTAGCTGGAAGGTGAAGGCAATAATTGTAGATATCAAATTCCTTATTGCATTCATCTGGGTATTTCATCATCATAGTCAGCCATTCATTCACATCTGACCCTTGGCCTCTCTATGTATCAGCATTCCTCAATAAATAAATGAACAATAAATTTTTGGCTCATTTGTTCAACCTGGTTTTTTAAATCTATTTTTAAATCTGTTCTATGTGGAGAACAAATCATACTTTACCTATTGATTTATGCAGAAATATTGAAAACTAAAATGGTTTTACAAAAAATTAAGTGTCAATTTCAGAGTGAGGTAAAGCAAGGTCGTAATACACATGGCCTCATCAATCTACAACTGGAATGGTCATAGCTGGTGTGCCATGTGTGGTACCACAAATGTTCTCCTGATTGCTGTAGGATCTTGAGAACCAGAGATAGCAGAAGGAATATTCCGTTAGCTGAGGAAGCATAAGTCCAGCCTAACAGGCTCAATCTCCATTCTAAAGCTCATTTCCAATTGAGCAGATTTTCTGCATTCTCTGAAGATGTCCTTCTAGAGCTTTCCATTCTTCAATGTATTTCCATTCTTTCTTTTTCCCTCTAATGGTTTTTATTTCCTTTTGTTTTTATGAACTCTTATTCCCCTGTTTTCTACTTCATGTCTTAGTTCCAAAGGTTCATCACAGTGCAGCTGTCAAGGTTCCGAGAGATGAACTCTTTAAAGAACTTTGAGGCATTGTTTACCTTAAGGAGTCTTTATTCGAGTAGCATAGCCTCAGCATGTACCAAAATCTGAATTCCCCTCCCCCTAAGCATTTAGAATTGACCTCTATTGGTATATTATTTTATTTTCTGTTTATGAACTCTTACTTCCCTATTTTTGAGTTCACATCTTACTTCCAAAGGTATATCACAGAGCAGCAATGTCTATTTCGATATGATTTTATTTGATATGAACAAAAAAGTGGGACCTCAAGCAAAGCATACAGTGAGGGATCCAGAGTTAGTTTCTGCTACATTGCCCCAAACTGATTTTAGGATACCAGGAATGAACAATTTTTTAATGTAATGGGTATGAAATAAGAAGCAGTTGATTTTTAGATTTTTCTCCCAGCTTGATATTCTGCATTGTTCCCTCTATATCAATATGACATACAAACCAACCGCGCTCAGAAATTGATATAGTCATCTAAATAACTGCTCTGCATCTTTTCTTTGAAATGTTAAATTATTATTCTGAGCCCTAATCAGAATAATAAGGAATAGCTAATCAAGAAGATGTTAAAAATATTTTAGTGATATTTGCATGAAGGTAAAAATGAATGGATTTAAATCCTGAAACCCATGGGCTTCAAAACATCCCTGCCAAAAAGAAAGAAAATGCTTTATTTTATATCACTAAAAAAACACCTCTAGTACATATGAAGCCAAAGGTTTGTCAACTTTCTGGGTGTTTTGAGATGATGATGATAATAATAATAATAATAATAATAATAATAATAATAATAATAATAATAATAATAATAATAATAATAATAATAATAATAATAATACCTGGTTAATACCTAGGATGCTGGCAGCAGCCCGAGTCAACCATTGGTGCTAATCAGTTTGAGTGTTCAGTTGACTGAGTTTCATGTTTTATGAATAAAGGTTTTATAATAATAATAAAAAAACTAATGGATATTATGAGTCCTTTTTTGCCACTTAATGGTCTCCCAATATTCCCCTTAATCATTTTTAAAGTACAGAAAATTTTAAATTAACATCCCTTTCACATTTCTGAAATTCTGAGAGCCACTTTACTGTACCAGAGTCTAGGCCAGAAACAAGGGTACTCAGTGTCCTTGTTCTCCATTAGTTGTAAAAGCCTAGGAGATATGTGGTTCTGAAACTTGTGGAGATGTGTTTGAAGTTGATGATGTTGGAGATCTTCTCAGCCTCCCTGAAGAAGTAGTCTTATTCATGAAGTCTACTGTCCCACCCTTGGTGATTTCTTTGATTTTGATGTCACTATTATTCCTGAGATTTGGATGACATCTAATTCTCCGCTACAGAGATTAGTGTATAAAGGGAGAATTGATAACGTTTGGTGGTTGATAAGGTTTAGCTTGGTGGTTAAGGCAATAATTGTAGACATCTAATTCCTTGTTGCGTTCATCTTTATCCATTTGTATCCATGTTTGTGATCATCATAGTCAGCCATTCAATCATGTCAGACTCTCAGCCATTTTATGGATCAGCACTCCTCAATAAATAAATGGAAAAGAATAAAATTTTGCCTCATTATTCAACTGTGTTCTCCTTATCTATTTTTAGGATTTATTTATTTATTTATTTATTTATTTATTTATTTATTATTTATTTATTTATTTATTAAATTTATATACCGCCCTTCTCTCGGAGGACTCAGGGCGGTGAACAGGGCATATAAATAGAAATACAAAAGTTTAAAAAGGATTAAATAATTGCCCAATTAAAACAATCACAATATAAAACCCATTAAAACCCTAACGTTCCCCCATCAGGCCAGGCCAGCTTGTTCAAATAAATGGGTCTTTAGCCCACGCCGGAAGGAGCGAAGATCCAGTGCCGTCCGGAGCTCAACCGGCAGTTGGTTCCATAAAGCCGGGGTGCCCACAGAGAAGGCCCTCCCCCTGGGGGCCACCAGCCGGCATTCTCTGACCGGAGGCACCGTGAGGAGGCCCTCTCTGTGGAAATGCACAGGGCGGAGGGAAGTCGACGCTGGCAGCAGGTGGTCCCCGAGGTATTCCGGACCCATGCCATGTAAGGACTTAAAGACCATCACCAAGACCTTAAACCTCACCCGGAAGACAACTGGTAACCAATGCAGCTCGCGGAGCAAAGGTATAACATGGGAGTACCGGGAAACTCCCAAGACAACTCTCGCGGCCGCATTCTGTACCAGTTGGAGCCTCCGAGTGGTCTTCAAGGGAAGCCCCATGTAAAGAGCATTGCAGTAGTCCAGACGAGAGGTCACGAGCGCATAAGTGACCGTACACAGGGCATCCCGGTCCAGATAGGGCTGCAACGCACCAGGAAAACCTGAGCGAAAGCCCCCCTAGTCACGGCTACTATGTGATCTTCCAAAGTAAGCCGTGAATCTAGGAGGACTCCCAAGTTGCAAGCCCTATCCACGGGGGGTAAAAACTCACCCCCCATAGAAAGAGATGGAACATTTTGAATGTCCCGGGATGCCGGAATGTACAGCTACTCAGTCTTGTCAGGGTTGAGCTGAAGTCTGTTCCTCCCCATCCAGACCCGAACTGCCTCCAGGCAACGGGACATCACAGCAAGGGCATCACTGGGGTGGTTTGGGGTCGAAATGAAAAGTTGGGTATCATCAGCGTATTGACGATACCCAACTCCAAAACCACGAATGATCTCACCCAGCGGTTTCATGTAGATGTTAAACAGGAGAGGCGAGAGGACCGATCCCTGAGGAACTCCACAAACGAGAGCCCTTGGGGTCGACCTCTGCCCTCCTGTCAACACTGACTGCAAGCATCCCAGGAGATAGGAGGAGAACCACTGAAGAACTGTGCCTCCCACTCCCAATCCCCTGAGACGCCGCAGCAGGATACCATCTAATAGGACTAGGAGAGAGGAATGTCCTCTGTCCCGAGCCCTCCAGAGATCATTCACCAGAGCGACCAATGCCGTCTCCGTGCTGTACCCGGGCCTGAAGCCCGATTGGGACGGGTCTAGATAATCCGCTTCATCCAGAACCAGAGGGAGCTGATGCGCCACCACACTCTCAACAACCTTCGCAAGAAAGCGAAGGTTGGAGACCGAACGAAAGTTGTTTAACACAGCTGGGTCCAAGGCAGGCTTCTTGAGGAGAGGTCTCACCACTGCCTCCTTCAAGACGGTGGGGAAATTACCCTCACTCAAAGAAGCAGATATAACTGCATGGAACCAGCCTCATGTCCTCTCCCTAGCTGCATAAGCCAGCCAAGAAGGGCACGGGTCCAATAAACATGTGGTGGAGCTCAACCTCCCCATAATCCTGTCCACTTCCTCAGGGGTCACAGAGTCAAACTCCTCCCAGATAACATTGACAAGACCGCCCGTGTCCTGATCGTCAGACTCTGCCCAGCTGGAGTCCAAACCGGTCCGAATCTGAGCGATTTTATCCGACAGATGTTGACCAAACTCCTCGGCACGACCCTGCAAGGGTTCCTCCCTCACCTCCTGATTAAGGAGGGAGCGAGTCACCCTAAACAGGGCGGCCGGGTGATTATCTGCGGACGCGATGAGGGCAGAGAAGTAATTACACCTCGCCGCCCTCATCACTGCGAGATAAGACCTAATATAGGTTCTTAGTCGCAACCGGTCGGATTCGGATCGGCTGGACCTCCAACAGCTCTCTAGGCCCCGTTTCCGACGCTTCATCTCCCGGAACTCCGCAGAGAACCATGTAGCTCGTTGGGATCTGTGCCGGGTCAGGGGCCGCAAGGGTACAACTCGGTCAAGTGCCTCAGTGGCCGCCCTTTCCCAGGCTTCCACTAAGGCATCCGCCGAGTTGTGAGCAACGGAGGCAGGTGGGGACCCCAGCGCTGCCTGGAACTTATCAGGGTCCATTAAGCGCCTGGGGCGGTACCATCTAGTTGGTTCCGCATCCCCACGGCGGGGGGTGGCAAGACGGAAGACCATGTGGAGAAGAGATCTTATTTATTAATTTATGCAGAAATATTGAAAACTAAATATTGAAAACTAACTAATTTATGCAGAAATATTGAAAACTACAATTTATTCTAGAGCTTGAATAAATATTATATTATTCAAGATAAATTATGCCATTTATGTATGCATTTATGTATTTGCGCAAATTTTTTGGATTGCTAATATTGCTAAGCACATTGATTGTGCTTAGATTGTAAGCTGCCCTGAGTCTTCGGAGAAGGGCGGGATATAAATGGGATTTTTTAAAAAAAGTATTTATGTATGTATTTCACTCTTCTTCACTTCCCATCTTGCTCAGAGAGTTGCACTGTGCAGTATATTATAATCCATTAAATTAAGCATTTTAAACAGAATAATATAAGATTTTCTTTGAAAAAAACAAAGATTAAGATTGAACAAAGTATTAAATATTAAGCAAAATTACTGCAATAGGTGTATTTCCATTCTTTCCCCCCTCTAGTGGTGTTTTATTTTATTTTCTGTTTATGAACTCTTACCCACTTTTTTCTACTTCACATCTTACTTCCAAGGGTTCATAACAGTGCAGCAATGTCTACTGAGATATGATAAACATGTTTATTTCTGATGTTTTTCAAAATACTGCTACAAGGAATGGCACTGATTACTAATTAAGGATAATTATTGTCCCTTCTTCTCCAAATCTTAAGGGAATTCCAGCAGACACTGTAAAACTATGACCATGGATTAAAACATTGCATTCTGTTAGTATCTGCTTCAAAAACAACAGTGCACGTAGGGAGGAAAAGAAGGACTCGTGTTTGATTTGTCACTCTTTATTTTCTTAACTTTAGATAAAATTCATTATCTTAATCTTAGATGATATTAAGGAATGGTCAGCTTTTCAGTTGAATGGTAACATAGGAGCTACTGTTTGATGTCTACAATGATGACATATTACAGTGAATTGGTTATTTTCAGAACACTGGTTTTACTTTTTTTTCCAACTGTGATGTGCATTCCTCCTCCTTACGCCTGCAAAATTAGTAGTCCTCTTCCAATTGTGCATAAATATTATCAGTCTGGAGATTTAATCATTGCTGCTATTATTCGTCAAATTTTCTTTCTTACAAATGAGATCACTTTTCAAAACATTCCTTCTAGTGAAATCCTTGATCAGTACCTGTAAATATCCTACTACTTCTCTTCCTCCTCCTTATTCCACAACTCCTCTTCACCTCACTGCCACTGAAAAACTGTGGTTTTTTCACTTTTTTCTTAAAAATATTGGTTTCTAGTTGGTTGGTATGACCACTTTCAGTGACTATATTTAATTATTTTTAATTCTAGACTGCACAAACACTTAATCTGCCCTAATATTGATGTTCAAATTGAAATGAATTATTATTAGTTTTAACCATAAGTATATGAATTTCATTCTCCTCAGCAAACCTCTTTCCTTCAACAAATTCCCTTGTTGAAAGTAAAATGTCTGACTAATCTATATATTGCAGAAGCTCTCTGGTTAATCTTGAGCTTTCTTGTCTTTTATTTCATCCAGATATAAAACAGGAAACTCTTTAGGGCACTATAGGATATTACATATCTTGGGTGTAAAAAAGAGATGGCTTTCTTAGAAAATACAGATAACATATAGATAATAATGAGATAGAAAATAGAAAACTAATAGCAGGTTTTTCTGATGTATTTATTCCTACCATCTTTAAACTGAGTGACTCCACTACTGCCTCTGAAATTTGTTTCCAAGGTTCTACTACTCTTTCTGTGAAGTAATACTTCCTGACGATCGTTTTGAACTTCTCTTCTGTCAGTTTGAGATTATGCCCCCATCTTCTCGTTTTTTACTTAATATTGAAAATACTTCCTTCTGGAACCTCATTCACACTCTTAATATATTTCAAGTTTCAATCATGTCCCACCTTTTCACCTGTACTCTAGCCTGAAACAAATTTAGTTTCTCCATTCTTTCCTGATATGTTTTATCCCTCAAACCTTGCACCATTTTATTGCCTATTTTTGGACTCGCTTAACTTTTTAAATGAAATCTCCAGAACTGGACCTAGTAGCCCAAATAGAGACTGACAGAATGCTAGCCTTAATATGTTAAACAGCCAAAACTAAGTCAGTGCTTCCTGGCTGATACAGGCAAGGACTAATATTTGCTACTAACCAAATTGCATGTGTCCAAAACAAACAATAAGCAGTAATTTATATATTTATGAATACATATCTATAAATTAAAACAGCTGCCTATTTATGAAACAGAAATATATTGACCCAGTTTATAACTCTCACTGAAGGTTCATCACTCATAATTACCAGCACACTTTGGCTCTGGCATTTGCTATAAAGGAGATCAATGAAAATGGGCTTTTATCTAACATTAGCCTTGGTTTCCATATCACTACTGACTATCCTGTGGAAAGTACAACTTATCATTTAGCAATGGAATTTCTATCTACCAAAGATAAATTTATACCCAACTATAAATGTAATGATGAGACCAACACAGTAGCTGTCATTGGAGGACCCCGTATTAAGACCTGTGTCAACATGGCAATCACTCTGTGCAACTACAAATTTCCCCAGGTGAGAAACAAAAATGGATCAATATGAGATCACCATCTATTTATTACATTCAAATGTTTTGTCATTCAAATGAAATCTTTGAGCAAGACCGTGAGTAATTCATAAGGCCATTTCTTTTTGATTGATGAGTAAAATTGCATATGTCATGTAAAATTAATTTTTGAGCACTCTATTTTTGTATCCCACTCAAATCCAGAGATTGGGTTAAATAAACACTCATGCCGTGTTGTTGTTGTTTTTTGTAAAAGATCTTTTATTCCAATCTTCTTCTGACTTTCTCCTTATAGATCACATATGGATCAGCTCCACTGATGAATACTGAAACAGCAATGTTTGTCAAATGGATGTTCCCAGATGACAGCCACCAATTTAAAGGAATACTGCACTTATTGTTGCATTTTGGGTGGACCTGGGTTGGGTTCGTTTCTCTGTATGACGAAGATAGAGACAGGTTCATTAAAGAGAGACTTTCCATGTTTTTAGAGAGAGGAATCTGCTTTGACTTTATAGTATGTCTTCCCCAATTGGTGTATGGTAATGAAGCTGCTGAGTGGATAGAAAATGCAGATAAAATATACAAAATAATTATGGAGAGTACAGTCATTGCAGTCATCTTAAGTGCAGGCATGTTGCCTTTGAGACTAATGATCTATCTTTTGAACTATAATAATATTCCAAAGGAGAGAAAGGCCAAAGTTTGGATCATGATAGCCCAGATGGAATTCAACTGCATTCTAATGCAAAGACAGTTGCCCATTGATTTTCTCCATGGTGCTCTTTCCTTAGCAATTCACTCAAAGGAGTTGACTGGATTCCAACAATTTATGCAGAAGAGAACCCCCAAAATAGAAAAAGATGATGGGTTTATTAGGGATTTCTGGAAAGATGCGTTTGAATGCTCATTCTCCAGTGATATTACAGTTAGGAATGCTGAAAGGATCTGCACTGGAGAAGAGAAGCTGGAGACTCTTCCCAATTCTGTCTTTGAGACCACCATAGGTGGACATAGTTATAGCATCTACAATGCAGTCTTTGCTGTGGCACATGCTCTGAAGGCCTTGCATTCTTCCAAACTCAAAGGGGGTCGAATAATGGATGAGAGGAGATGGAAACTATTCCTGCGATCACCCTGGAAGGTAATGTTGGCTAATCGAAAATTTGGGGAAATCATCAGGTACCAGCATAGGAGACCAGTTTTATGTTTTGCTTTGGTGTGTTGTTTTAACTATTAGAATGCTTTAAAGATAGATTTGTAATGTTGACTAATACAAAATTTGGGGAAATCAGAAAATACCAGAATAGGGGGTTTTTGTACAGTTTTGTATTGGGTTTTTTTTTAACAATTATAACGCTTTACATATAGTTTTTAAAGCCATATGGAATAACTTTTATTTTATTTTTGAATAAAAGAAACTAAAAAGTGAAATAAAAAATCTAATGCTTAAACATAGAAACAGTTATAAATATACAAACTTTATTTTATGTCTAAAATAGTATGTACAGGATCTTCTTCAATCCATATTTGACCATTTTAAATGTAGAAACGTGAAAATTGCTTTGCTACTGGATAGCATTATAATTTCTTGTCAGCTTAATTTTGGAGTTACTAAGATTCAAAGGTCCCAAATATGCATTTTCAAAAGTCAATTTGAATTTCTTTGTTTTTTCATGAAGATTTTTCATTTCAGTTCAGAAATGGAAAAGCTTCTTGGGTGAGGAAACAAATGTCTTCACAGAAAAGCAAAGGAAGTCCAGTTGTCTTTGAAAAAGTACCTTTGGCACAACCAAGACCTGGATGATTGAGAATCTCCAAATATATTTAAGAAATCAATTCAAAGGGAATAATAATAACAATAATAACAATAACAACAACAACAACAATAACAACAATAACAATAATAATAATAATAATAATAATAATAATAATAATAATAATAATAATAATAATAATAATAACAATAATAATAATAAACTCTGCTACTTGAAACATCTTACATTTTAAGGAGGAACCGGGTTGATACCTAGGATTCTGGAAGCAACCCGTGTCAACCATCAGCGCCAGACAATTTGAATGTTCAGTTGACTGAGGTTCACGTTCAATGAATAAAAGATATAATGATATTGAAATGACAAAAAATAGAAATAGTGTTACTTTCAGTGAATAACAGAGTTGCCAATGAATAAAAGGAAGAACATTTTAAGTCTGTCTGTCTGTCTGTTTGTTTGTTTGTTTATGTATTTATTTATTTTCAAAACTAACACCTGGACTTATATCTGGATGGACGTAAGAGCCCATTTTGTCTTAGATTTGTCTACGTCAGAGAATTCTGTTACTTACACCTTTTTACAATCCTATAATCTCTGAATTTGGGGTAGAGTCAAGGCAACTGAATGGAACTGACCATTTACTGGCCAAGATGCCATTCCTGACACCACATGGATTTTGCAGCAGACATTTTCTCTTTGCACCCTGATTGAGTAACATCTGTCATTTCCAAGGATTGAACTCTCAGTCTCCACCACTAGGCCATCAGGCTGCTCTCAACCTTTCTTACACGATATGGCAGAACACTGAAATCACCATTTCTGAAATATACTGCTCAAAAAAATAAAGGGAACACTTAAACAACACAATGTACTGTATTTAATAGTAGGATGTCTTATCTTGTGTTCCCTTTATTTTTTTGAGCAGTATATATTTCTTTACCAGTTTGAAATTGCTGTAGACTGAAGCAGATTTGAATAGCTTACTTTTCTCTAAGCCTAGACCAAATTGAAAGAAACAAATCAAGATTTTCCCATTCCCATCAAAGATTCAAAATAACTTTCAGTGTCTTTTTTCCCCCTCTTCTTCATTTAGCTGCACGATTTTTTGCAACAAGTCTCCTTTAACAACAGTGTTGGAGAACAGGTTTCTTTTGGCCCCAATGGGGAACTAAAAACTGGATTTGATATTCTCAATTGGGTCACATTTCCAAACAAGTCCTTTCTGAAAGTCCAACTTGGAAAGATTGATTCCACTGGTCCCCCAGACAAGCTCCTCACCATTTCAATAAAAGAAGCCATTTGGCCTCTCATATTTAACCAGGTGAGTCTCATTTTTCCCTGTTTCTAAAATTATTAGCCACTGGTCCATTGAAGTAAATGAGAACCACAATTACAGCAACACTAAGAATAAGCAAACCTTTAAAAATCGATATGCTAATGATAACAGGTATTCCTTGACTTACAATTCATTTAGTAACAGGTCACAGTTACAACATTGAAAAACAAATGGGATATGCCATTTTTCACATTTACAACCGTTGCACCATCCCAATGACCATGTGATCAAAATTCAGATACCTGGCAACTGACTCATATTTATGACTGCTGCAGTGTCCCAGAGTCATGTGATCACCTTTTGTGAGTCATGGGGAAACCACATTCACTCAGCTACTGCAGTGATTCACTTAACAACTGTGGTTGGAAATGTCATAAAATGGAACAAAGCTCACTTAACAACTGTCTCACAACAGAAATTTTGGGCTCAGTTGTGGCTGTAAGTCAAGGACTACCTATATTACTATTTATTTATTAAACCTGTATACTGCCCATCTTTAGATGGCTTGTAATCATAAAAACAAGATGAAGCATTGCAACAATAAATATTGACAATAAAATTGATTTCAAATTGACAAGATGAGAAGGAAGGGAGCAAGATTCACATGGGGAAGAGGAGAGATCTTATTTTAGTCCATTAACCATCCCCAGAATGATACTTCCGCTTGGAAGCTCCAGGCCAGTTCTCAGAATGAGGTCTTCAGACCCTTTGGATTGTCCAAAAGATGAATGGGTATTTTTTTCTTTTGAATGTGACATGAACACAAGCTACTAAAGTTGTGTGTGTACATCTCTGTGTGGGTTCTCAGTTCTTCTTGAGCTTGGCTGTTCTCTTGCAGACATTTCATTACCCAAACTAAGTAAAGTCATCATTGTGGTTTCAAGTTCAGAGAGCACGAGGACCCCTCATTTCAATCCAGAGCTATGAATTTTCTCCTTGACTGGGATCAGAGAGATGGCTTAAGATTATATATGCAAAATATTTCTTTTCTTCCAATGCTAATTTAGTATACAGGATATATTTCTGAAATATTTTAGAGATATACTTATTTTATGATAAATAGAATGATTTTTTTTAGAAAAGGGAATATACAAATGTCATGATTTTGAGACTTCAGAATAAATCATTTAATGAGCTCCTCTGGTTGGTGAAAACGTTGAAAATTCAAGAGATGGTTAAATTAAATATATTCATTACAGAAAATAAAATATCTACAGTTATAGCTTACTGGAAACTTCTGATATGTTTTTCATGAAAGAAGAAAAATGCAATTATACTCTTTAGTTTCAATGATTGGGAAAAAATGGATAATCCTAGAGAGAGATATTTTTTTAATACTTGTATTTGCTGAGAAAATAAATTCTTCTTCTTCCTATTTTTATCAATTTTTTCCACTTTTATTTTTTCCCACATTTGTATTTTTATTTCTTCTTTATATTCTGCACTTGTTTGTTAATTTCTGTATTACATTTAAAATTTTTAATAAAATGTCCCCCCCCAAAAAAAATACAATAGGGAAATTTTGCTGGAGACTTTATCTATCCATCTTGCTATCTAGCTACTTATGCTAATCCAGGTTCAATAATATCACTGTATGCAATTGAGAATTTAAATGGCTTTCTTTAACTCATTAAAATAGTCTAGAGAAACTCTGTTTTTGAAATATATTTCAAACATTTATTTATTTATCTTCATTTTATTTTCTTTATTATATTTGTTTGCCAACCAGGTCACCACAATCATTGGGTAGTTTAGAACATTAAAATGAAATCATACATATATCTATAAATATATAAAATCTTATCAAATATATACAATATATATGAAAATGTATTCAAATATATGATTCAAAAGAAAATATTTTTTGCTGTGGATTATATTGTCTCTATCTATCTATCTATCTATCTATCTATCTATCTATCTATCTATCATCTAAATATTCAAACATAAAGCAGAAGCATTCCAAATGAGATTGTACATTACCTATAAAAGTCATTAAAAGGGAGGAGAATACATATTTTTTCCACTAATATTAAATTATAAACTAAATGGTGAGGGATAGAATATGATAGAAAAATTCTTTCTTATCTGTTTCTACATTTGTAAGGCAGAATTTTACATGTTATGCACATTATTTTGTACAGGATTGTAATATCACATTTGCACGTTAAGTGACCCTATAATTTTTCTGTGTTAAAGTATTTATCCTTTTTATAGAACACTTTTTATTCTAATGGGAAAAGTCCACAATAAGGATATTTGATTTGATTTGACACAAACCCAAAAATAGGACCTCAAGCAGAGCAGACTCTGAGGGATCCAGAATTAAAGATTTTCCCACATCAACTTCTGGTACCTTGCCCCAAACTGATTTTTAGAATGCAGAGAAAGATCGTTTGATGAATATAATATGTATGAAATAAGAAGCAGTTGAAGATACAATGGGGAGTTCAAATCAGGAAGAAAACTGGAAAATTCAACACCAATTTTTGAATTAGATATGAAGAGTTTGTACGTATATAATTGATGAAAAGAACAATTTCCCAAAAAATAAATTATCTGTGTGGATATTCTGATTTTATTTCTGAATAGAAATTACCTCTTTCCATCTGCAACAAGGAGTGTCCTCTTGGCCATAGCAAGATAAAATTGGAAGGAAAATCATCCTGCTGCTATGACTGCAAACCGTGTCCAGAAGGAAAGATAGCTGACCAATTGGGTAAGCAAAGGAATACTGTATATTAAATGTATCCATGATATAATAAATATAAATGGGTGTTGAATTTTAAATAAATGCTATGGTGATTGAAAATTTTGAGCTGCAAATCATATTGAAAGATTATAAACAGGATTTTATTATTCCCCAAGGTGATTTTCCACGGTAACCTTTTCCATGTTTTTTACTTGTTTTCACCTCCTATTATAACCAAGTTATTTATTTCTTGACTTTTTATATTTTATTTTGTTTCATCGTGAAAGGTAAAATACAAAACAGAGAAAAGCATAACAAAATGTAAAGAGACATTGAGCACTAACAACAACAAAAATGGAAAAAATAGTAACCTAAAAAAGAGAAAAAGGTGGTCCAAATATCAAGTAAATTTAACATTTAACATATACAATCCACTCTGGCTTGGTACTGAAAAAAAGAAAAAGATACAGAAAAGTGATTGATGGATTGATTGAATGATTCTAGAATTTATAAGGTTGCCTATGTCATACAATAAGCCTAGGAGGCTTCCCACAATCTTTAAAAACATAAATAATAATTTTAAAAGTCACCCTCGTTACGAGCTGCCAGACAAATCAATCTCCTGAGTCAATCTCCATGTTCCTCCAGCACTTTTGGGGAAGAACAAAATTTTCCCAGCCTGCTATAACAATAAAATTTAGGGATACCTCATAATTAAGGTGGAAGTGTAAAAAAAAATGATAGATACCTAAGACCACCTACAACTCTGAACTCCCAGAAGACAATAATTAAACAAAAAAAAATTTAGAACATGCCTACCTATTGGACATATTGGTAAAGATAGACAATATTGAACAGTTATGGTCCCATCTATAACTTTCCACAATGACATCCAGGGATTTAATGTTTCTAACGAGCAACTTCAAATGTGTATGGTAAGCCATTAGGATCCAGTACAGCTCATGCTAGAGTACTAGAACTAGTTGAGTTAAATGCATGGGCCACTGCATTGCAGCCCAGTTACAGATTTGAAATGGTCTTCAAGGACAGCACCTTATAAAAGGATTTCGTATTCAAATGTGGAGCACAGTAAATCTACAGAGTGCTGTAAAATCAGGGCATACTGAAAATGAAATGAAGATGCTTCAGAACAATAATGTTTCTATGAATGATCTCTTTTTCAGACTTAGATGACTGTTTCCCATGTCCTGAGGATCAATATCCAAAGAAGGATAAGGACAGTTGCCTTCCAAAAAGTATGATTTTCTTAACATACCAGGAACCTTTAGGGACTTCTTTGGCAGTGATTGCAGTCTCCTTTTCTGTCATCTCAGCTGTGGTGCTATGGATCTTCATTAAATATCAGGACACACCTATTGTTAAAGCCAATAACAGGAACCTCACCTATAGTCTTCTCATTGCTCTCCTCCTCTCTTTCCTTTGCACTTTGCTCTTCCTTGGACAACCTGACCAAGTCAAATGTCTCTTGCGACAAACTTCCTTTGGCATTATCTTCTCTGTAGCTCTTTCTTGCATATTGGGGAAAACAATTATAGTGGTCCTTGCTTTCATGTCCAACAAACCCGGCTCCAAAGTTAGGAAATGGGTTGGAAAAAAGATGGCCACTGCTATTGTCCTATCTTGCTTCCTAGCTCAACTCAACATTTGTATAGTATGGCTGGCAATTTCCCCTCCCTTCCCAGATTCTGACATGCACTCCATGGCTGAAGAAATTGTCCTGCAATGTAATGAAGGTTCAACCACCATGTTTTATACAGTCCTTTCCTTTTTGGGGTTCTTGACTTCTGCCAGCTTCATGGTGGCTTTCCTAGCAAGGAATCTACCTGACAGCTTTAATGAAGCCAAGTTTATCACCTTCAGCATGTTGGTCTTTTGCAGTGTTTGGGTGTCATTTGTTCCAACTTATCTGAGCACCAAAGGGAAATATATGGTGGCTGTGGAGATCTTCTCCATTTTGGCTTCAGCAGCTGGATTATTGGGTTGCATCTTTTCCCCAAAATGCTACATCATTATTCTGAGACCTGATCTGAACAAGAAGAAGCAACTAATGAAAAAATGAAACTGATTTTAACACCAGATCCTTTGGATAAAGCCAAATTGGTTACTTTTAGTGAATAAATTTTCTTTTCCCCACCTTAAGATTCCTTCCATCCTTCCATTAATATGATGTAAAGAACAATTGCACTGAAAAGTTCATTTTACAAGCTATAGAACTGCTCTGCATCTTTTCTCTGAAATGTAAAATAAATATGCTGAGAGTTAATCAGAATAGTAAGGGATAGCTAATCAAGAAGATGTTAAAAATATTATAGTTATATTATGTGCATTAATTTAAAAATGATTGGACGTAAATCCTGAAGCCATGGGGTTCACAACATCCCTGCCAAAAAGAAAGAAAATACTTTATTTTATATCACTAAAAAGTATCTCTGGTACATATGAAGACAAACATTTGTTGACTTTCCGAGTGTTCCAAGATGCTGTTAATAAAAAAAATTCTAAGGGATAACATGAATGCCTGACTTGCCACTTCAAGGTCTCCCAATATTCCCCTTAATCATTTTTAAGGGACAGGAAAATTAAAATTGAAATCTTCTTCCACAATTCTTAAAGTCTGAGAGTCACTTTGCTGTAGCAGGCAAAGTGCTAGGCCAGAAACAATGGGACTCATGTTCTTGTTCTCCTTTAATCATAAAAGCCTAGAAGGTATGTTGTTCTAGAAACTGGGGGAAGATGTGTGAAATTGATGATGTTGTAGATCTTCTTCTCAGCTTCTCTGAGAAAGTAACCTTGAAGACTACTGTCCCACCAACAGTGACTTTTTTTAATTTTGATGTCACTATTATTCCTGAGCCTTGGATGACATCTAATTCTTTCCTACTGAGATTAGTGCACAAAGGGAATATTGGTAATTTTGGCTTTAGCTGGATGGTGAAGTCAATAATTGTTGACATCCAATTCCTTGTTGCATTCATCTGGGTGTATCCCTGAATTGTCATCGTCATAGTCAGCCTGTCAATGCTGCTAACTTTGGATGTTGACAACATATGGAAATGCAGCCATTTTCCTTCTTATGTTTTACTTTTTGAGTTAGAAATAGAAGATACGGGGGGGGGGATGAGGAATGTGTATGGGGGTTAGTTAGACATAATAATATTGCAGTAATATAAAAGTCAAGGTTTTTTGAAATAAGAGATGATAAGAAATGGCGGGTTGAAGAACAGGAGGGAAAGCCCGTATTTCAAATTAATTGGAGAATGTGAATTATGACTGTTAATTAGAGGAGGGATCTGGGCTAGAGACTATGTCTTCAGAGGAGGGGAATTCAGATTTTGGCTTCACCTATGTTCATGCCAATGCTATGTTACTCGAATAAAGATTCTTTAAGGAAAACAATGCCTTGAAGTTCTTTGAAGAGTTTCATCTGTCGGAACTATGACACAGTGATTCAGTCACATCTCACCCTCATCCCTTCTATGTATCAGACGTCCTCAATAAATAAATGAACAAGAATTTTTTTTTACTCATTTGTTCAACTGGGTTCACTTTATGTATTTTTAGATCTGTTCTGTGTGGAGAACAGATCATACATTGTGTATTGATTTATGTAGAAATATTGAAAACTAAAATGGGTTTACAAACATTTCAGTGTCAATGTATATTTTAGGTTGCCAAGAATTATAGTATGATAAAAGATACTCAAACAACAAATCAGCGAACACCTTGATGCGAACAAAGTTATCACTAAAAGCCAACATGGGTTTGTCAAAAACAGATCATGCCAGACAAACCTTATTGCATTCTTTGACCAAGTGACAAAACTAGTGGACCAAAGGAATGCTGTATATATTGGACTTCAGTAAGGCATTCGATAAAGTAGATCACAACCTACTACTTGATAAGATAGAAAAATGTGGGTTAGATAGCATCACCACCAGATGGATTCATAGCTGCCTGACAGGCCGTACTCAGCATGTGGTCCTCAATGGAAGCACATATACATGGAAGGAAGTGTGTAGTTGGGTGCCCCAGGGCTCTGTTCTGGGCCCAGTGCTCTTCAACATCTTCATCAATAATTTGGATGAGGGGATAGATGGGGAACTCATCAAATTTGCAGATGACACCAAGCTGGCAGGAATAGCCAATACTCCAGAAGATAGGCTTAAGATACAGGAGGATCTGGAAAGACTCGAACACTGGGCACTATCTAACAAAATGAAATTCAATGGTGAAAAAAGTAAGATTCTACATATAGGCACGAAAAATCAAATGCACAGGTATAGTATAGGTGGTACCTTGCTCGATAGTAGTAACTGTGAGAGAGATCTCGGAGTCCTAGTGGACAATCACTTAAATATGAGCCAGCAGTATGCTGCAGCTGCCAAAAAAGCCAACACAGTGCTAGGTTGCATTAACAGAGCAATAGAATCAAGTTCACGTGAAGTACTAATACCACTTTACAATGCCTTGGTAAGACCACACCTGGAATACTGCATCCAGTTTTGGTCACCACGATGTACCATTTGCTTGAAATGGTATAGGGTTTCCCGCCAGAGCAGGGGGTTGAACTAGATGAACTCCAAGGTCCCTTCCAACTACTTCTTCTTCTTCTTCTTCTTCTTCTTCTTCTTCTTCTTCTTCTTCTTCTTCTTCTTCTTCTTCTTCTTCTTCTTCTTCTTCTTATTATTATTATTATTATTATTATTATTATTATTATTATTATTATTATTATTATTATTATTATTATTATTATTATTATTATACTGTATCTCTTTGTCACCTCTACTGTATATTCAACAGGGATATGATTTAATTCATACCTGAGTGGCCTAGCGCTTTTCCTACTTTCTTCAGTTTAAGCCTAAACTTTGCAATGAGAAGCTCATGGTCTGAGCCACAGTCAGCTCCTGGTCTTGTTTTTACTGACTGTCTAGAGCTTTTCCATCTTTGGCTGAAGAGCATATAGTCAATCTGATTTCTGTGTTGACCGTCTGGTGATGTCCATGTGTAGAGCCATCTCTTGGGTTGTTGGAAAAGAGTGTTTGCTATGACCATTGTATTCTCTTGACAAAATTCTATCAGCCTGTGCCCTGCTTCTTTTTGTACTCCAAGGCCAAACTTGCCTGTTATTCTGGTTATCTTTTGGCTTCCTACTTTAGCATTCCAATCCCCCATGATGATAAGGACATCATTTTTTGGTGTTAGTTCTATAAGGTGCTGTAGGGCTTCATTGTTGTTGTTGTTGTTGTTAGCTGCGAAGTCGTGTCCGACCCATCGCGACCCTATGGACAACGTTCCTCCAGGCCTTCCTGTCCTCTACCATCTGCTGGAGTCCATTTAAGCTCACGCCTACTGCTTCAGTGACTCCATCCAGCCACCTCATTCTCTGTCGTCCCCTTCTTCTCTTGCCCTCAATCTTTCCCAGCATTAGGCTCTTCTCCAGTGAGTCCTTCCTTCTCATTAGGTGGCCAAAGTATTTGAGTTCTAGCTTCAAGATCTGGCCTTCTAAAGAGCAGTAAGGGTTGATCTCCTCTAGGACTGACCGGTTTGATCGCCTTACAGTCCAAGGGACTCGCAGGAGTCTTCTCCAGCACCATAGTTCAAAGGCCTCAATTCTTTGGGGCTCAGCCTTTCTTATGGTCCAGCTTTCACTGCCATACATTGCAACTGGGAAGACCATAGCCTTGACTATACGCATTTTTGTTGACAGGGTGATGTCTCTGCTTTTTAGTGTGCTGTCTAGATTTCCCATGGCTTTCCTCCCCAGGAGCAAGCATCTTTTAATTTCTTGGCTACAGTCCCCATCTGCAGTGATCTTGGAGCCCAGGAAAATAAAATCTGTCACTACCTCCATTTCTTCCCCATCTATTTGCCAGGAATTGAGAGGGCCGGATGCCATGATCTTGGTTTTCTTAATGTTAAGTTTCAATCCAAGTTTTGCACTCTCATTCTTCACCCGCAACAAGAGGCTCTTTATTTCTTCTTCACTTTCTGCCTTTAGAGTGGTATCATCTGCATATCTTGGGTTGTTGATATTTCTTCCAGCAATCTTAATTCCAACTTTTGATTCATCTAGCCCTGCCTTTCTCATGATGTGCTCTGCATATAAGTTAAATAGACAGGGTGACAGTATACAGCCTTGCCGGACTCCTTTCCCAATTTTGAACCAATCAGTGGTTCCGTGTCCAGTTCTCACTGTTGCTTCTTGGCCCGCATATAGGTTTCTCAAGAGACAAATAAGATGGTCTGGTACTCCCATCTCTTTAAGAACTTGCCACAGTTTGTTATGATCCACACAATCAAAGGCTTTAGCCTAGTCAATGAAGCAAAAGTAGATGTTTTCCTGGAACTCTCTAGCTTTCTCCATGATCCAGCGTATGTTGGCAATTTGATCTCTAGTTCCTCTGCCTCTTTGAAATCCTGCCTGCACTAGCTTTGTTGTTGCTCAGTTTTTCTAAGGCCAACTTCACTTCACATTCTAGGATGTCTGGCTCGAGGTCAGTGACCACCTCATTGTGATTATCAGGGATGTTAAGCTCATTCTTGTATAGTTCTTCTGTGTAATTTTGCCATCTCTTCTTAATCTCTTCTGCCTCTGTTAGGTCCCTGCCATTTTGGTCCTTTATCATGCCCAGTTTTGCATGAAACTTTCCCTTCTTCTCTCCAATTTTCTTGAAAAGATCTCTGGTCCTCCCTATTCTATTGTTTTCTTCTATTTCTTTGCACTGTTCATTTAAGAAGGCATTCTTATCTCTTCTAGCTATTCTCTGGAATTCTGCATTCAATTGGGCATATCTTTCTTTTTCTCCCTTGCCTTTTGCTTCCCTCCTTTCCTCAGCTATTTGCAAAGCTTCCTCAGACAGCCATTTTGCTTTCTTGCATTTTTTTTTCTTTGAGATGGTTTTGGTTGCTACCTCTTGTACAATGTCGCGAACCTCTGTCCATAATTCTTCAGGCACTCTGTCTATCAGATCTAATTCCTTAAATCTATTTATCACCTCTACTGTATATTCAACAGGGACATGATTTAATTCATACCTGAGTGGTCTCGTGCTTTCCCCTACTTTCTTCAGTTTAAGCCTAAACTTTACAATGAGAAGCTCATGGTATGAGCCACAGTCAGCTCCTGGTCTTGTTTTTACTGACTGTATAGAGCTTCTCCATCTTTGGCTGCAGAGCATATAGTCAATCGGATTTCTGTGTTGACCGTCTGGTGATGTCCATGTGTAGAGCCGTCTTTTGGGTTGTTGGAAAAGAGTGTTTGCTATGACCATCGTATTCTCTTGACAAAATTCTATCAGCCTGTGCCCTGCCTCATTTTGTACTCCAAGGCCAAACTTGCCTGTTATTCCAGTTATCTTTTGACTTCCTACTTTAGCATTCCAATCCCCCATGATGATAAGGACATCATTTTTGGGTGTTAGTTCTATAAGGTGCTGTAGGGCTTCATAGAATCAATCAATTTCATCCTCTTCAGCACTGGTGGTTGGGGCATAGACTTGGATTACTGTGATATTGAATGGTTTGCCTTGGATTTGAACTGAGATCATTCTGTCATTTTGAGGATTGTATCCCAGTATTGCTTTTCCTACTCTTTTATTGACTATGAAGGCTACTCCATTTCTTCTGAGGGATTCTTACCTGCAGTAGTATACCTGATGGTCATCTGAATTAAATTCACCCATTCCTGTCCATTATAGTTCGCTGATACCTAAGATATTGATGTTCAGTCTTGTCATCTCTTGTTTGACCATGTCCAGCTTGCCTTAATTCATGGATCGTACATTCTAGGTTCCTATGGGGGAAAAAATTGGTTATTAGGTACTGCCATTCTTTCTGTAAGGGACATGGTGGCTCAGTGGGTTAGGACACTGAGCTTGTCGATCAGAAGGTTGGCAGTTTGGCAGGTCAAATCCCAAGTGCCTCGTAACAGAGTGAGTGCCTGTTACTCGTCCCAGCTTCTGCCAACCTAGCAGTTCGAAAGCACGTAAAAATGCAAGTAGAAAAATAGGGAATACTATGGTGGGAAGGTAACAGCATTCTGTGCGCCTTTGGCGTCTAGTCATGCTGGCCACATGACCACGGAGACGACCTCGGACAAGCGCTGGCTCTTCAGCTTTGAAATGGAGATAAGCACCAACCCTTAGAGTCAGAAACGACTAGCACGTATGTGCGGGGGAATCTTTACCTTTACCTTTACCTTAGCTTTCCTTGATTCATGGATCTTACATTCCAGGTTCCTATGGAGAAAAAATCTTTACAGCATCAGACTTTCCTTTCACCACCAGACACATCCACAGCTGACCGTCCTTTTGGCTTTGGCCCAGTCACTTCATTCTTTCTGGTGCTCCTAGTACTAGCCCTCTGCTCTTCCCCAGTAGCATATTGGACGCCTTCCGACCTGACGGGCTCATTTTCCAGCGTCATAACATTTTGCCTTTTGGTACTGTCCATAGGGTTTTCATGGCAAAGATACTGGAGTGGGTTGCCATTTCCTTCTCCAGTGGATCACGTTTTGTCAGAACTCTCTGCTATGACCTTTCCGTCTTGGGTGGCCCTGCAGCTCATAGCTTCATTTAAATACACAAGCCCCTTCACCACGACAAGGCAGTAATCCATGAAGGGGGAAGGAAATAATTGTAGACATCGAATTCCTTTTTGAATTCATCTGGATGAATCCCTGCATTGTTATTGTCATAGACTGCCATTCAGTCTGATCCTCGGCCCCTCAATGTATCAGCACTCCTCAATAAATAAATGAACAACAAAAAGTTTTTTGACTCATTTGTTATACTGGGTTTTCTTTATCTATTTTTAAATCTGTTCTGTGTGGAGAACAGATCTCACTTTACTTATTGATTTATTCCATACAATTGAAAACAAAAATGGGTTCACAAACATTTAACTGTCAATGTGCCAAGAATTCAGAGTGCCAAGAATTATAGTACACTGATAAACGAGATAAAGTAAGGGAAGTAACACACATGGTCTCATCAATCTGCTATTGAAATAATAATAATAATAATAATAATAATAATAATAATAATAATAATAATAATAATAATAATAATAATAATAATGGTGATGATGATGATGATGATAAATTTGGAAGGGACCTTGAAGGTCATCAAGTCCAACCCCCTGCTCAGGCAGAAAACCTTATACCATTTCAGGCAAATGGCTGTCCAGTCTCTTCTTAAAAACCTCCAGTGTTGGAGCATTCACCACCTCTGGAGGCAGGTTGTTCCACTGGTTAATTGTTCTAACTGTCAGGAAGTTTCTCCTTAGTTCTAGGTTGCTTCTCTCCTTGACTAGTTTCCATCCGTTTCTTCTTGTCCTGCTTTCAGGTGCTTTGGAGAATAGCTTGACTCCCTCTTCTTTGTGGTAGCCCCTGAGATATTGGAACACTGCTATCATGTCACCCCTCACCCTTCTCTTTATTAACCCAATTCCAGCAACCGTTCCCTATATGTTTTAGCCTCCAGCCCCCTAATCATCTTTGTTGCTCTTCTCCGTACCCTTTCTAGAGTCTCGACATCTTTTTTACATCGTGGTGACCAAAACTGGATGCAGTATTCTAGGTGTGGCCTTACCAAAGCATTGTAAAGTGGTATTAGTACTTCACTTGATCTTGATTCTATCCCTCTGTTAATGCAGCCTAGCACTGTGTTGGCTTTTTTGGCAGCTGCAGCACACTGCTGGCTCATATTGAAGTGATTGTCTACTAAGACTCTGAGATCCCTCTCACACTTACTACTATTGAGCAAGGTACCACCTATACTATACCTATGCATTTGATTTTTCTTGCCTAAGTGTAGAACCTTACTTTTTTCACCATTGAATTTCATTTTGTTAGATAGTGCCCAGTGTTCGAGTCTGTCCAGATCCTTCTGTATCTTAAGCGTATCTTCTGGAGTATTGGCTATTCCTGCCAGCTTGGTGTCGTCTGCAAATTTGATGAGTTCCCCATCTATCCCCTCATCCAAATCATTAATGAAGATATTGAAGAGCACTGGGCCCAGAACAGAGCCCTGAGGCACCCCACTACACACTTCCTCCATGTAGATGCGGTTCCATTGAGGACCACATGCTGAGTACGGCCTGTCAGCCAGCTATGAATCCATCTTGTGGTGATGCTATCTAACCCACATTTTTCTATCTTATCAAGTAGTAGGTTGTGACCTACTTTATTGAATGCCTTACTGAAGTCCAAGTAAATTATATCTACAGCATTCCTCTGGTCCCTAGTTTTGTCACTTGGTCAAAGAATGTAATAAGATTTGTCTGGCATGATCTGTTTTTGACAAACCCATGTTGACTTTTAGTGATGACTTTGGGTGGTACCACAAATGTTCATCTGATTTATGCAGGATCTTTAGAACCAGAGATAGCAGAAGGAACTTTCTGAAGATGGCCATCTGTTAGTTGAGTTAGCATAAGTTCAGCAGAAGAGGCTCAACCCCCATTTCTACATTCCTTGATGATGATGTCCTTCGAGGGCATGAATAAATATTATAACATGCAAGGTGGATTGTGTTATTTATTTATTTGTTTGTTGTTTGTTTGTTTGTTTGTTTGTTTGTATGTATGACACTCTTCAATTCCCATCTTCTTCAGAGAGGTGCTCTTGGAAGTATACAATTTAATCAAATAAATTAAGCATTAAAAAAGAATAATTTAAGATTTTCTTTTTCATAAAAGGAAAGTATGAAGCACTGAACAAAGTATCAAGTATTAAGCAAAATTGGTGAGCTAAATGACCACAAAAGGTATAGTTCCATCCGTTTTTTACCCTGTAGTTGTGCTTTATTTTCTTTTGTGCATATGAAGTCTTACTCCTCTATTTTCTACTTCATGTCTTGCTTACAAAGGCTCATCACAGTGCAGCAATGTTTATTGACATATGATAAACATGTTTCGTTCTGATATTTTTCAAACTACTGCTGCAAAGAATGGTACTGATTACTAACTAAGGATAGTTATTGTCACTTCTTCTCCAAATCTTAAGGGAATTCCAGCAGACACTGTAAAAACTATGACCATGGATTAAAACATTTACTTTCTATTAATATCTGCTTCAAAAATCAGAAGTGCATGTAGGGAGAAAAAGAAGGACTTGCATTTATTCATTTCTTAGCTTTAGATAAAATTCATTATCTTAACCTTAGATAATATTATTGAATAGTCAACTTTTCAATTGAATGGTAACATAGGGTCTACTGTTTGATTTCTACAATGATTACATATCATAGTGAATTAATTATATTCAGAATATTGGTTTTACTTTTTTTTCCAGCTGTGATGTGCATTTCTCCTCCCTACATCTGCAAACTTAGTAGTCCTCTCCCAATTGTCCATAAATACTATCAATCTGGAGATTTAATCATTGCTGTTATTATTTATCAGGTTCTCTTTCTTATGAATGAGGTCACTTTTCATAGCCTTCCTTCTTTTGATGTCCTTGATCAGTACCAGTAAGTATCCTACTACTTCTCCTCGTCCTCACAGCACACCTCCTCTTCCCCCTCATTGCCACTAAAAAGCTGTATTTTCTTTCACTTTTATGCTTAAATATATTTTTGCTTGTCAATCAGTCTGATCAGTTCCATTGACCATATTCAGTCAGTTTTAATTCTAGACCGCACAAATGTTTAATCTTTTCCAATACTGATCTTGAAACTGAGATGAAGATTATTAGCTTTAACCATAATGTATATGAATTTCATTCTCCTCGAGAAACTTACTTCTTTCAACAAAGTCCCTTGTTCAAAGCAGGAAGTTGGACTAATCTGAGGGGTTCTTGGTGCTCTCTGAGCTTGATTGTTTTCTTTCAGATGATTCATTAGGCTAACTAAGTAACATCATCAGTGCTGATAATGGTAACTAGTTAGGGCAATGAAACATCGGAAGAAAACTAGCAAACTCAGAGAGCACCAAGGATGCCTCATTTCACCCCAGATTTATAAATATTCTCCTACTTTGGACTAATCTAAATATTACAGGAGCTCTCCAGTTAATCTTGAGGAAGTTTTTTTTAATTATTATTTCATCCATATATCAAACAGGCAACACTTAGTGTATAATTTAGGTTATTACACATCTACATTATTAAAAGGAGCTGGCTTCCTTCAGTTAGAAAATACAGATAAGATATAGATAATATTGAAATCAGATTGAAACATAGAAAACCAATAGCAGATTTCTTTTTCTGATGATGAACATGTGTTTATCCCTTCCATGTTTAAACTGAGTTACTAGTGATTGATACACAGCTTCCTCTGGAAGTGGGTTCTGAGGTACTACTACTCTTCCTGTAAAGTTAATACTTTCTAACAATAGTTTTGAACTTCTCTTCTGTCAGTTTGACATTAAGCCCCCATGCTTTTATGTTTTAATTAATATTGAGAATGCAGCCTTCTAGAACATTATTCACACTTGGAATATAGTTAAAGAATTCAGTCATGTCCTTCGTTTCCTTCATTCTTCTAGGCTGAATATATTCAGTTCCTCTAATATTTCCTGATGTATTAGGTCCCTCAAACCTTGCACCATTTTTTTCCCTTTTCTGGACTTGCTCAATCTTATCAAAATATTTTTTTAAGTTATGCCACCAAAACTGTACACAGTATTTCAAATGAGAACTGACTAAATGCTAGCCTTAACTCAATGTTAAGTAGCCACAACTAGGTAGTGCTTCCTGGTTGATACAATCTAGGGCTATTATTTGATAGTGACCAAATGCCAGGTGTCCAGAACAAACAATCAGCACTAATTTATATCTTTATGAATACATATGTATAAATTAAAATAGCTGTCCAATTCTGAAACAGAAATATATTGACAATGCTTACAACTTTCCATGAAGGTTCTTCACTCATAATTACCAGCACACTTTGGCTCTGGCATTTGCTGTAAAGGAGATCAATGAAAATGGACTATTGCCTAATGTTACCCTTGGTTTTCACATTGCTACTGACAGCCATGAGGAAATTTCAACTTATCATTTGGCAATGGAATTTCTATCTACAAAAGGTAAATTTACACCCAACTACAAATGCAATGACCTGACCAATACAATAGCTGTCATTGGAGGAGCCCGTATGAACATCTGTATAAACATGGCAATCATTCTGTGCAATTACAAATTTCCCCAGGTGAGAGATACAAATTTGGATCAATATGGGATGTTCACCAGCTATTTATTCAATTCAAATATTCGGTCATTAAAAGAAATATTTGAGTAAAACTATGAGTAAGACATAAGGCTGTCCCTTTTTACCTGACGATATCACATAAAACTAATTGTAAGCATCCTATTTTTCTATCCCACTCAAACCCAATTATTGGATTAAATCAACACATATGATTTGCTTTTTATTTTTATTTTCTTTATTTTGGAAGATACCCTGTTTTCCTTTGTTCTTCTGACTTTCTCCATTTAGATCACATATGGATCAGCTCCATTGATGAATACTGAAACAGCAATATTTGTCAAATCGATGTTCCCACATGAGTATCACCAATTTAAAGCAATATTGCAGTTATTGTTGCATTTTGGATGGACCTGGGTTGGATTAGTTTCTATGTATGATGAAGATAGAGAGAGGTTCATTCAAAAGAGTCTTTCCATGTTTTCAGAGAAAGGAATCTGCTTTGACTTTACAGAATGTCTTCCCCAAATTGTGTATGGTAATGAAGGTACTGAGTGGATAGAAAATGGAGGTAAAATATTCAAAGTAATAATGGAGAGTACAGTCATTGCAGTTATCTTAAGTGCTGAAATTACAGGAATTGTAGCTTTAAGAGTAATGATCTATTTTTTTAATGATAATAATATTCCAAAGGAGAGAATGGCCAAAGTTTGGATAATGACAGCCCAGATGGAATTCACCTCCATTCGGATGCAAAGACAGTTGCCTATTGATTTTATCCATGGTGCTCTTTCTTTTGCAATTCGTTCCAAGGAGTTGACTGGATTCCAACAATTTATGCAGAAGAGAAACCCAAACCTAGAAAAAGATGATGGATTTATTAGGGATTTCTGGAAACATGCATTTGAATGTTCATTCTCCAGTCATATTACAGATGGGAATGCTGAAAGGATCTGCACTGGAGAAGAGAAGCTGGAGACTCTTCCTAATTCTGTCTTTGAGACCACCATGAATGGACATAGCTACAGTGTCTACAATGCAATCTACGCTGTGGCACATGCTCTGAAGGCCTTGCGATCTTCCAAAAACAAAGGAGGTCGAAAAATGGATGAGAGGAGATGGAGGCTCTTCCTCCAATCACCCTGGCAGGTAATGTTGGCTAATCGAAAATTTGGGGAAATCATCAGGTACCAGCATAGGAGACCAGTTTTATGTTTTGCTTTGGTGTGTTGTTTTAACTATTAGAATGCTTTAAAGATAGATTTGAAATCTATATGGAAATACTTGATATTTTCATATGAAAGAAAAGAAAATAAATATATGAAAATATGCTTTTTTCAAAATGCAACTAGACTTCCTTTGTTTTTCCTCTTATTGCTTCAGTTCAGAACTGAGTGTCATGGTTTTGATAGATGAGACAATTTAAACGAACTTCAAGGCAAGTATTTATTGCTTAAAGAATAATTGTATTTGTCTAAAACACAATGGCACATATAAAGGCGAATCCAAGACTAAATTTCCCTCCCCTTGGTTACAAAGCTGCAAGTTTCATTTCCCACCTCAAATTGCTATCATAAATCACATTCACCAATTTTTGAGTATGTGGGCACTCCTTCCACCTGCTTCAGTCCACCAAAATGTTATCAGCAATAACCTTGGTTCCCATACATGTGAAATGTGAAATGTTTTGGCTAACTTAAAACTACACACGCATCCTTCTAACTAAATATATGACAATGAAGACAAAATGAAAATGGCTTCAGATCTGTTGGTCACAGCATTGACACTGAGGAAGCTTCCTGGATGAGAAGCAAACTATCTTTAAGGAAAAACAAAGAAAGTCCAGTAGTCTTTTGAAAAAGCATTTTTGGAACAACCACAACATGGATGAATGATAATCTCTATAGACATTAATATTCAAAGGGAATAAAAATAATTATAGAAATGACAAGAAATCTGTGAAAATAGGAATGTTCAATTGAACAGCAAAGTTTTCAATGTATCACATGAAGAAAAAATCAAATTTAATTTCTTTTACCTTATTTTTTTTTACAAAAGTAACAAGAATTAAAAGCTATCTTCTCCTAGAATTTTCTGTCTCAGAGAATTCTATTTTGCCTATACAAACTGGCTTTTTAAGATCCTGTAATCCCTGAATTTGTGGTAAAGTCATGGCAACTGAATGGAGCTGAATGTTTAATATCCAAGAAGCCTTTCCTGACCCCACATGGAGTTTGCAGGATATATTTTCTCTTTGTACCATGATTGAGAAACATCTGTCCCTGCCTCGGATTGAACTCTTAAACTTCCCAATAGGTGGCAAGAGTCTTTACCACTAGGCCACCAGGCTGTTCTCTATCTTGCCTACACTGTATGGTAGAACACTGAATTCACAATTTCTGAAATGTTTAATCAAAGCAAAGTTATCCCTCACATCTCTCCTTTGTTGATTTTATCTTGGAATTCTCATCTGACAGTTTTTCACCAGAGAGTGGAAAATGCATTTGATAAAAATATATTTCTTTACCAGTTTGAAATTGCTGTAGACCGAAGCAGATCTGAACAGCATACTTTTCATTAAGCATAGAGCAAATTGAAAGAAACAAATAAAGATTTTCACATCTCCTTCAAAGATTCAAAATAACTTTCTGTGTCTCCCCCCCCCCCTCTTCTTCATTTAGCTGCACCATTTTTTGCAACAAGTCTCCTTTAACAACAGTGCTGGAGAACAGGTTTCCTTTGGCCCCAATGGGGAACTAGAAACTGGATTTGATATTTTCAATTGGGTTACATTTCCAAACAAGTCCTTTCTGAAAGTCCAACTTGGAAAGATCGACCCCACAGCTACCCCAGAGAAGCTTCTCACCATATCTGAAAAAGAAGCCATTTGGCCTCTCATATTTAACCAGGTATGTCTCATTTTTCCCAGTTCCTGAAATTATTAGCCACTGACCCACTGAAGTAAATGTTTAAATATGCACAACTACAGCAACACTAAGAGTAAGCAGACCTTTAGCAATCCATATGCTATTGATCACAGGTAGTCCTTGACTTACAACAGTTCAATAGTAACAAGTCACAGATACGACATTGAAAAAAAATGAGGTATGGCCATTTTTCACATTTACAACCATTGCAGCATCCCCATGATAAGGTGATCAAAATTCAGATGCCTGGCAACTGACTCGTATTTATGACAGTTGCACTGTCCCAGAGTCATGTGATCACCTTTTGTGAGTCTTGGGGAAACCACATTCACTCAACAAGTGCAGTGATTCATTTAACAAATATGGTGAGAAAAGTCATAAAATGGAACAAAGTTCACTTAACGACTGTCTCACTTAGCAACAGAAATTGTGGCCTCAATTGTGCCTGTATGTCAAGGACTACCTATATTATTATTTCTTTATTAAACCAATATTCTGCTCATCTTTAGATGGCTTGTAATCATAAAAAAGATGAAACCTTAGAACAATGAATATTGACATTCAAATTTATTTCAAATTGAAAGGATTAGAAAGAAGGAAGCAAGATTCACATGGGGAGGAGGAAGGATCATATTTTAGTCCATTAACCACCCCCAGAATGATACACCTGCTTTGAAGCTCCAGGCCAGTTCTCAGAATAAGGTCTTCAGGCATTTTGGTTTGCCCAAAGCAGTGGGTTTTATTATTATTTTTTAAAGTGACATGAACACAAAGTACTCAAGACAAGGAAGTCTCTGTGTGTGGGGGGGAGGCTCCCTTGGTGCTTTTTCACTTTGGTTGTTTTCTTACAGACATTTTATTACCTGAACTAGGTAACATCATCATTGTAGTACCAAGTTCAGAAAAACACCAAGGACCATTCAGTTCAACCCAGAGCTATGAATATTCTCCTTTACTGGGATCAAATTCAATATCTACAGTAATAACTGACTAGAGACCTCTGATATGTTTTTGCATGAAAGAAAAAAAGGCAGTTGTAGGCTGTAGTTTCAATGATTGAAAAAACGGATAAACCTAGAGTGAGAGATAACTTTGTAATAATTCTTGTATTGCTGAAAAAATAAATTGGGAGCTTTTTCTTTCTATTTTTATCACATTTTTGCACTATTTTTCCCTCTTTCATTTTTTCTTTTTACACTAAATTAGTTTGTTAATTCCTATATTCCATTTAAAACTTTAATACTTTTAATAAAATGTCCCCCCAGAAAAAGATGAAATAGGAAAATTTTATTGAAGACTTTATCTGTCCATCTTACTACCTAGCTAATTATGCTAATACAGGTAGAATAATATCACTATATGCAATTAAGAATTTAAATGACTTTCTTCAAATCATTAAAATAGTCTGGAGAAAATCTGTTTTTGAAATATATTTCAAATATTTATTCATTTATCTTCATGGAAGTTTGCGTCACCCTTGAGTTGCTGAGACTCAAACTTCCAAACTGCTGGCAGCTGGTAGTCAGCAGAAGTAGCCTGCTGTACTTCATTCTAACCACTGCACCACCAGGGTGCTTTAGTTCACCACATTAAAATAAAATCATAAATATATGTATAAATATATAAAATGACATCAAATATATAGAATATATATCAAAATGTATTCTAATATATAATGGAAAAGCAAAGGATTTTTGCTCAGGATAATATTTATCTATGTATCTATCTATCCATTTATCTATCTAATCATCGAACTATCCAATCATAAGGAAGCAGCATTCCAAATAAGATTTCTCACTACCTAGAACATTCATTAAAGAAGATAAGAATTCATATTTATATTTATATTTATAGTATTTATATTTATATTTATATTTATATTTATATTTATTTATATTTATATTTATATAATATATTATGTTTATTATTTTGTATGGGATGGTAACTCCACTCTTGCATATTAGGTGGCCCTATATTTTTGCTGTGTTAAAGTATTTATCCTTTTCATATGAATAAATTTGATTTGATTTTACATGACCCAAACAAAATGGGACCTCGAGCAGAGCATACTCTGAGAGATCCAGAATTACAGATTTTCCCACATCACCTTCATGTATATTGCCCCAATGGAAAGATCTATTTATTAATGTAGTATGTATGAAATAAGAAGCAGCTGAAGATACAGTGGGAAGTTTACATCAGGAAGAAAACTGGAAAATGCAATCCCATTTGTTTGGATTATATACGAAGAGTTAATGTGCTTACAATTGATGAAGAGAACAATCCCCCCAAAAAAATTCTATGTGTGAATTCTCATTTTATTTCCGAATAGACATTACCACTTTCCATCTGTAATAAGGGGTGTCCTCTTGGCCATAGCAAGATAAAATTGGAAGTAAAATCATCCTGCTGCTATGACTGTAAACTTTGTCCAGAAGGGAAGATAGCTGACCAATTGGGTAAGCAAAGGAATATTTTAAATGTATCATTGATATAATAAACATAAACGAGGGCTGAATTTTTAATAACTATTATGGTGATTGAAAACCTTGACCTTCACATCAAATTGAAAGATTATAAGCAGGGGTTTTTTCCCCAGAAATCTTTGTTCTTACTTTTTGCAAGTCAAGGTGTTTTGTCATTGGTAACTTTTTTCATGCTTTTCTCTTTTTTTCACCTCCTATTCTACCAAATAATTGATTTTTTTAAAACAAATTGTAATATTTATTTTGTTTTACAATGAAAGGTAAAATACAAAAGAGAAAAACAAACAAAGTAGAACAAAACAAAAAGAAACATTCAGCACTAACTATGATACAAAAAATTGGTGTACCTAAAAAAGAGAAAAAGGTGGTCCAAATACCAAATAAATTTAACATTTAACATATTGAATCCACTCCAGCTTGGGCACTGGAAAAAAAGAAAAAAAACACAGTAAAGTGATTGAATGATTCATTGATTGATTGATTGAATCATTCTGGAATTCATAAGGTAGTCTCTCTCAAATAATAAGACAAAGAGGCTTTCCACAATCTTTAAAACTGAAATAACAATTAAGAACTCACCCTTACTACCAGCTGTCAGACAGATCACTCACCTGAGTCAACACCCAACATACTCCAACACTTTTGGAGAACAACAAAACTTTCAAACCTGCTACAAAAATAAAAGTGTACAAATGCCTCGTAATTCATGTGGAAGAGTATTGGAAAAGGCTGGATGGTACAGACCAGATACAACTCTGAACTCCCACATCACAATATTTAACACAAAAGATCTGGAGCATGCCCACCTATTGGACATATTGAGAAAGACAGATACCATTAGAGAGAGGTGGTCACACTTATAACTTGGGCCAGTGACATTCAGGGATTGAATGGTGATAACTCTCTTGAAATAGTCTTCAAGGGCAGCACCATATAAAGGGATTCCATAATAAAACTGAGAGCTCAGCAAAACTGCTGAATTCTGCAAAATCAGGACATACCGAAAATGAAATGAAGATGCTTCAAAATAACATTTTTTTATGAATGGTCCCTTTTTCAGACTTAGATGACTGTTTCCCATGTCCAGAGGATCAATATCCAAACAAACATAAGGATAGTTGCCTTCCAAAAAGGATAGTTTACTTAACTTATCAAGAACCTTTGGGGATTTCCTTGACAGTGTTTGCAGTCTCATTTTTGGTCATCTCAGCTGCGGTGCTGTGGATCTTCATTAAATATCAGGACACACCTATTGTTAAAGCCAATAACAGGAATCTCACCTATAGCCTTCTTATTGCTCTCCTCCTCTCTTTCCTTTGCACTTTGCTCTTCATTGGACAACCCGACCAAGTCAAATGTCTCTTGCGACAAATTGCTTTTGGTATCCTCTGTAGCTCTTTCTTGCATATTGGGGAAAACAATTATAGTGGTCCTTGCGTTCATGGCCACCAAGCCTGGCTCCAAAATTAGGAAATGGGTGGGGAAAAATATGGCCACTACTATTGTCCTATCTTGCTTCCTGGCTCAATTGAACATTTGTATATTGTGGCTAGCAATTTCTCCTCCCTTCCCAGATTCTGACATGCACTCCATGGTTGAAGAAATTGTGTTGCAATGTAATGAAGGTTCAACCACCATGTTTTATACAGTCCTTTCCTTTTTGGGGTTCTTGGCTGCTGCCAGCTTCACGGTGGCTTTCCTAGGTAGAAATCTACCTGACAGCTTTAATGAAGCCAAGTTTATCACTTTCAGCATGTTGGTCTTTTGCAGTGTTTGGGTGTCATTTGTTCCCACTTATTTGAGCACCAAGGGAAAATATATGGTGGCTGTGGAGATCTTCTCCATTTTGGCTTCAGCGGCCGGATTACTGAGTTGCATCTTTTCCCCCAAATGCTATATCATTATTCTGAGACCTGATCTGAACAAAAAGAAGCAACTAATGAAAAAATGAAACTGATTTTAATCACAAAATCCTTTGAATAAAACCAATTGCTCACTTTTAGCATATAGATTTTTCCCCAGTTTGAGATTCTGCATTATTCCTTTATTTTCACTTCAGTGTGACATACAAACCAATTCACTGAGAAATTTATTTAACAACCTAGAGAACCTATCTGCATTTTTCTTTAAAATGTTACATAATTATTCTGAGTCCTAATTAGAATAGTAAGGAATAAGTAATCAATAAGATATGAAAAATATTTTAGTGATATAATGTGCCTTAATGTGGAAATGATTTATATCCTGAAGCCTATGAGCATGAAAATATCCCTGCCAAAATAAAAGAAAATCTCTATATTGTATCACTAAAAGCATCCCTGATACATGTGAAGCTAAAAATTTGTCAACTTTCTGGGTATTTCAAGAAGCTGTTAATCTAAGGGATAACATGAATGCCTAATTTGCCACTTCCACGTCTCCAATATTCCCCTTAATCGTTTTTAAGGTACAGAAAAATTCAAATTAACATCCCTTTCCACAATTCTGAAAGTCTGAGAGACACTTTGGTGTAGCAGGCAAGGTGCTACGTCAAAAACAAGGGGACCGAGAGTTCTTCTCCTTCATTAATCATGAAAACCTAAGAAGTATGTGGATTTGGAACCTGGGGAGAGGTATTTGATCTTAATGATGTTCGATATCTTCTCAGCCTCCCTGAGAAAGTAGTCTTATTAATGATGACTACTGTCCTACCAGTGGTGACTTCTTTCATGATGATGCCACTATTATTCTTGAGCCTTGAATGACATATAATTCTTCCCTACTGATATTTTTTAAAGATTTTATTGATTTTCATAAAGATGGGAAGGAAAAAGAAGGGGGGATTGGGGTTAGAATACAGGATGAAGTTGGGGTAGGGGTTGCGGTTTCCCCCAATAACATTCTTCCGACTGATATTAATGCATAAAGGGGGCATTGATTATTTTGGATTTAGCTGGCAGGTGAAGGCAATAATTGTAGATATCAAATTCCTTGTTGCATTCATCTGGGTATTTCATCATCATAGTCAGCCATTCATTCACATCTGACCCTTGGCCTCTCTATGTATCAGCATTCCTCAATAAATAAATGAACAACAATAAAATTTTGACTTATTTGTTCAACCTGGTTTTTTAAATCTATTTTAAAATCTGTTCTATGTGGAGAACAGATCATACTTTACTTATTGATTTATGCAGATATATTGTATATTTCAGAGTGAGGTAAAGTAAGGTAGTAATACACATGGCCTCATCAATCTACAAGTGGAATAGTCATAGCTAGTGTGCCATGTGTTGTACCACAAATGTTCTCCTGATTGCTGCAGGATCTTGAGAACCAGAGATACCAGAAGGAATATTCTGTTAGCTGAGGAAGCATAAGTCCACCCTTACATGATCAATCTCCATTCTAAAACCCATTTCCAATTGAGCAGATTTTCTACATTCTCTGAAGATGTCCTTCTAGAGCTTTCCATTCTTCGATGTATTTGCATTCTTTCTTTTCCCCTCTAATGGTGTTTATTTCCTTTTGTTTTTATGAACTCTTATTCCCCTGTTTTCTACTTCATGTCTTAGTTCCAAAGGTTCATCATAGTGCAGCTGTCAACAGACATGAACTCTTTAAAGAACTTTGAGGCAATGTTTATGTTAAAGAGTCTTTATTCGAGTAGCATAGCATCGGCATGTACATGGTCAAAGCCAAAATCTGAATTCCCCTCCGCTAAGCATGTAGAATCAAGGCACAGTTCCCTCCTCTAATTAACATTCATAAATCACATTTTCCAATTAGTTTGAAAGGCAGACCATTCTTCCAGTTTTCCAACCCGCCATCACTTATCATCTTTTTTTTCAAACAGCCTTGAAAAACGCTCTACTGCTATGTTATTATGTCTAACTAATCGCCATACACATTCTTCTTCCCCAAAGAATGGCACTGATTACTAATTAAGAATAATTATTGTCCCTTCTTCCCAAAATCTTAAGAGAATTCCATCAGACACTGTAAAACCTATGACCATGGATTAAAACATTGCATTCTGTTAGTATCTGCTTCGAAAAACAGAAGTGTATGTAGGGAGGAAAAGAAGGACTTGTGTTTGATCTGTCACTCTTGATTTTCTTAACTTTAGATAACATTCATTATCTTAACCTTAGATAATATTAAGGAATGGTCAGCTTTTCAGTTGAATGGGAACATAGGAGCTACTGTTTGATGTCTACAATGATCACATATTATAGTGAATTGGTTACATTCAGAACACTGGTTTTACTTTTTTTTCCAACTGTGTTGTGCATTTCTCCTCCTTACACCTGCAAAATTAGTAGTCCTCTTCCAATTGTGCATAAATATTATCAGTCTGGAGATTTAATCATTGCTGCTATTATTTATCAGGTTGTCTTTCTTATAAATGAGATCACTTTTCAAAACATTCCTTCTAGTGAAATCCTTGATCAGTACCTGTAAGTATCCTACTACTTCTCTTCCTCCTCCTTATTCCAAATCTCCTCTTCCCCTCACTGCCCCTGAAAAACTTTTTTTTTCACTTTTTTCTTAAAAATATTGGTTTCTAGTTGGTTTGTATGACCACTTTCAGTGACCTATATTTCATCATTTTTAATTCTAGACTAATATTGATGTTGAAATTGAAATGAATATTATTACAGTAGTTTTAACCATAAGTATATGAATTTCATTCTCCTCAGCAAACCTCTTTCCTTCAACAAATTCCCTTGTTGAAAGTAAAATGTCTGACTAATCTATATATTGCAGAAGCTCTCTGGTTAATCTTGAGCTTTCTTGTCTTTTATTTCATCCAGATATAAAAGAGGAAACTCTTTAGGGCACTATAGGATATTACATGTCTTGGGTGTAAAAAAGAGATGGCTTTCTTAGAAAATACAGATAACACGTAGATAATACTGAATTAGATAGAAAATAGAAAACTAATAGCAGGTTTTTTTTTGATGTATTTATTCCTACCATCTTTAAACTGAGTTACTCCACTACTGCCTCTGAAATTTGTTTCCAAGGTTCTACTACTCTTTCTATGAAGTAATACTTCCTGACAATCGTTTTGAACTTCTCTTCTGTCAGTTTGAGATTATGCCCCCATCTTCTCGTTTTTTACTTAATATTGAAAATACTTCCTTCTGGAACCTCATTCACACTCTTAATATATTTAAAGTTTCAATCATGTCCCTCCTTTTCACCTGTACTCTAGGCTGAAACAAATTTAGTTTCTCCATTCTTTCCTGATATGTTTTATCCCTCAAACCTTGCACCATTTTATTGCCTATTTTTGGACTCGCTTAACTTTTTAAATGAAATCTCCAGAACTGGACCTAGTAGTCCAAATAGAGACTGACAGAATGCTAGCCTTAATATGTTAAACAGCCAAAACTAAGTCAGTGATTCCTGGCTGATACAGGCAAGAACTAATATTTGCTACTAACCAAATTGCATGTGTCGAAAACAAACAATAAGCAGTAATTTATATATTTATGAATACATATCTATAAATTAAAACAGCTGCCTATTTATGAAACAGAAATATATTGACCCAGTTTATAACTCTCACTGAAGGTTCATCACTCATAATTACCAGCACACTTTGGCTCTGGCATTTGCTATAAAGGAGATCAATGAAAATGGGCTTTTATCTAACATTAGCCTTGGTTTCCATATCACTACTGACTATCCTGTGGAAAGTACAACTTATCATTTAGCAATGGAATTTCTATCTACCAAAGATAAATTTATACCCAACTATAAATGTAATGATGAGACCAACACAGTAGCTGTCATTGGAGGACCCCGTATTAAGACCTGTGTCAACATGGCAATCACTCTGTGTAACTACAAATTTCCCCAGGTGAGAAACAAAAATGGATCAATATGAGATCACCATCTATTTATTACATTCAAATGTTTTGTCATTCAAATGAAATTTTTGAGCAAGACCATAAGTAAATTCATAAGGCCATTTCTTTTTGATTGATGAGTAAAATTGCATATGTCGTGTAAAATTAATTTTTGAGCATTCTATTTTTGTATCTCTCTCAAATCCAGAGATTGGGTTAAATAAACACTCATGACTACTTGTCGTTGTTTTTGGTAAAAGATCTTTTATTCCAATCTTCTTCTGACTTTCTCCTTATAGATCACATATGGATCAGCTCCACTGATGAATACTGAAACAGCAATGTTTGTCAAATGGATGTTCCCAGATGACAGCCACCAATTTAAAGGAATACTGCACTTATTGTTGCATTTTGGGTGGACCTGGGTTGGGTTAGTCTCTCTATATGAGGAAGATAAAGACAGGTTCATTGAAAAGAGACTTCCCATGTTTTCAGAGAGAGGAATCTGCTTTGACTTTATGCTATGTCTTCCCCAATTGGTATATGGTAATGAAGCTGCTGAGTGGATAGAAAATGCAGATAAATTATACAAAATAATTATGGAGAGTACAGTCATTACAGTCATCTTAAGTGCAGGCATGTTGCCTTTCAGACTAATGATGTGTCTTTTGAACTATGATAATATTCCAAAGGAGAGAAAAGCCAAAGTTTGGATCATGACAGCTCAGATGGAATTCACCTCCATTTGGATGCAAAAACAGTTGCCTATAGATTTTCTCCATGGTGCTCTTTCATTAGCAATTCATTCCAAGGAGTTGACTGGATTCCAACAATTTATGCAGAACAGAAAACCACAAATAGAAGAAGATGATGGGTTTATTAAGGATTTCTGGAAAAATGCATTTGAATGCTCATTCTCCAGTGATATTGCAGATGAGAATGCTGAAAGTATCTGCACTGGAGAAGAGAAGCTGGAGACTCTTCCTAATTCTGTCTTTGAGACAAAAATGAATGGACATAGTTATAGCGCCTACAATGCAGTCTATGCTGTGGCACATGCTCTGAAATACATGCACGCTTCCAAACTCAATGGGGGTCGAATAATGAATGAGAGGAGATGGAAACTATTCCTGCGATCACCCTGGCAAGTAATGTTGGCTAATACAAAATTTGGGGAAATCATAAAATACCTGAATAGAGGGTTTTGTATTGTTTTGTTATGTTTTGTTTTTGCTTTTTGCTTTGTTTTGTTTTTAACAACTATAATGCTTTACATATAGTTTTTAAAGCCATATGGAATAACTTGGCATTTTTGAATAAAAGAAACTAAAAAAGTGAAATAAAAAATCTAATGCTTAAACATAGAAACAGTTATAAATATACAAACCTTATTTTATGTCTAAAGTAGTATTACAGGATCTTATTCAATCCATATTTGACAATTTTAAATGTAGAAACATAAAAATTGCTTTGCTACTGAGTAGCATTATAATTCCTCGTCAGCTTAATTTTGGAGTTACTAATATTCAAAGGTCCCAAAAAGTCAGGTGGAATTTCTTTGTTTTTCCATGAAGATTTTTCATTTCAGTTCAGAAATTCCCGGATGAACTGTGGGGTGGGGTTTTGCTTGGGGACACTTTCAAAATATTGAGATGTGATGGAATCCTTCAGATACTGTCTATTATGCCTGCTATCTCTTGTTTCTTAGTAAAATTCCTGCTTGGAAGAAACGGTCTCCAACACTTCTGCTTTCTTAAGATGTGGGATCTTACGCTGTGAAGTGGTCATTACTTACATGGTCATTACTTATGTGGCATCATTTCCTTGAAGGAAATAAAATCCTTTTCCAGGTCTGGACAGACCACAAAAACTTTGAAGAACTGAAAAGACCTAGAAAACTCACTCCTAAGCAAGCCCACTGGTCTCAGCACTTTCACCAATTCCATTTTACGCTTAAACACTTGCTGGGGGAAAAGAATTTCCTGGCAGATGCACTGTCTCGCATGCCCCAATACAACAGTACATGAGCCACCAACTCTAAACCATTAATGCTCGAACCACAACTAGCAGTGCCAGTAACCACCAGGGCCCAAGCTAAAATAAAGCCGCAGCTAGGCAGCCAAACTGGAATAGAATTCTGAAAGACTTTGGAAACAAATTAATGGTTCCAGAAAAATAGACATGCGTGCACAATCAAAGATGGGCTGTCCTGGTTGGGGAAGAAGTTACATATTACCAGCCATCCAGAGAATCAATTTTATGCAGTTGTGCCATGATACAAAATCAGCTGGGTATTTTGGATTTGTAAAAACCATACATTTAATTAAAAGGCAATTTTGGTGACCATCCATAAAAAAGGACATAGAAAGCTATGTGGCCAGCTTCCCAACATGTTCAATGGCTAAGAGGTTGCAAGGGAAGTCACCCAGACTATTACAAGCAGTGGTAAACCCCTCAACCCCCTGGAAAGAAATATCCATGGATTTTATAGTGGAATTACCAGAAAGCAATAGAAACAATGTCATCTGAGGAGTTACGGATTTGTTTTCCAAATAAGTGCATTTTATCCCTTGCCAAAAGATTCCCACTGTAGAAACCTTAGTGAAACTATTCATGCAGCACATTTACAGACTGCTTGGGGCACCCAAACACATCATATCTGATAGGAGAGTGCAATTTATGTCAAAATTTTGGAAGGAATTTTTATCCCTCTTAGGAACCACTCAGGGAATGTCATCTAATCATCATCCTCAAGGGAACGGCCAATTGGAATGCTCTAACAGTACTTGAGCAATAATTAAGATGATTTATTAATTTCCAGCAAACAAATTGGACAGACCTACTTCCTTTCACAAAAGTTGCTTACAATAATGTAGTCCACTCCAGCAAAGGCTACACTCCTTTCCAACTACCCACCGGTCAAAGTTTCAACCCTAGGCCAGAACAATCCCAATGCTGAAAGAATGGATTCCACAATTGCAAAACATCTGGCCAATCATTAGGAAAGGTTTAGATGAAGCTAGGCAAGCATGCAAAACACAAACAGACAATGGTGCACTGGAAGATCTGCAAGAAATATCATTTGCCTGTAAGCAAGAACTGGTGGGATCATGAAATAGTGAAAGTCACAGAAAATGATAAAATTAAACTGCTCTGGGACTTCAGAATTCAAACAGACAAGCACCTGCAACATAACACCCCAAACTTAACAATTGTTGATAAGAAAGACAAAAAAGTAGGGATAGTGGATGTGGCAGTGCCTGGAGACAGCAGGATAGATAAGAAAGAACTGGAGAAGATAACAAAATACAAAGACCTACAAATAGAAGTAGAAAGACTGTGGCAAAGGCAAGGAAGGGTAGTAACAATAGTAATAGGCACCTTGGGTACAATCTGAAAACAATTGGAGCACCATGTGAACACCATTGGCATTGACAAATTCTCCATTAGTCAATTGCAAAAGGCGGCCTTACTAGGAACTGCTTCCATCCTGCGATGATATCTGTAATACTATCAAACATCCACATCTGCCTATCCCAGGTCCTTGGTAAGGACTCAATAGGTAGACAAAAATGTCAAATCCAGTCTGAACATCTGGCTGACTGTGCGAATACCAATACTAATACTAACAACAACAACAACATCAACAACAACAACAACAACAACAACAACAACAACAATAATAATAATAATAATAATAATAATAATAATAATAATAATAATAGGCAGAAGGCTACTGCAAATCCACCAAGAAAAACCAATTTTGAATAACTATGTAAGTCAAAGTATGGAAAAATTGCTGCAGGCTGTGAAAACAGAGAGCATTATAAAAATAACAGAAACAGAGGCAGAATATAAGGAAAAATGGCTGGATGACAGATTAAATAGATTGGTAACCAAAGCTTTGCATGGACAGCATTTGAAAAACATTGAAGGAAAATGTGATAACAATTTGACAAGGGTATGACTTAAGATGGGAACCATCAAGAAAAAAACAGAAGGCTTAATACTGGCTGCTCAAGAACAAGCACTACAAACTAATGCCATGAAAGCGAAGATACAAAAATCTACTGTCAATCCAAATTGCTGACTTTGCAATGACAAAGTTTAAACTGTTTCACATTTAATATGGAAGTGCAGCAAAATCGCGCAAACTGATTACAAAGCTAGATATGACCAAGTGCTAAACTAATCCACTGGGCATTGTGTAAAAAGTCGTGGGAACATAGGGTGGAAAAAGTTGTCCAGAATGAGAGGGTGGAAATCTTGTGGGACTTCCAAATACAGACAGATTGCCATTTGGAATACAACACGCCAGATATCACAGTTGGTGAGATCCAAGCGTACTACTGATTGATATTGCTGTACCAGGAGATTTATTTATTTATTTATTTATTATTGGGACTTATATGCCGCCCTATGTCCCGAAGGATTCAGGGTGGCTAACAACAATAACATACAATAAATACAGAAGTTAAAATAAAAAGTAAAATTAAAGGCCCCTGTACAATAAATTAAAATTAAAATTAAAATAAATTAAAAATTAGAGTTAAAAATTAAAAACATAATTAAAATCCCTTTCAGTCCAGGTCAGCCAGGTGGAAAAGGAGTGTTTTGAGGCCGCAGCGAAAGGACTGGAGATCTGGGGCCATCTGAAGCTCAGGGGGGAGCTGGTTCCATAGGGCTGGCGCTCCCACAGAGAAGGCTCTCCCCCTGGGGGTAGCCAGCCGACATTGTCTAGCCGACGGTACCCTGAGGAGGCCCTCTCTGTGTGAGCGTACTGGGCGATGGGAAGTCGTTCCCAGCAGATGGTCCTGCAAGTATCCCGGGCCTAAGCCATGTAGGGCTTTAAAGATAAGTACCAGCACCTTAAATCTCACCCGGAGGACAACCAGTAACCAATGCAGCTCACGCAGGAGGGGTGTAATATGGGAGTATCGGGGTGCTCCCATCACTACCTGCGCAGCCGCACTCTGCACCAGCTGAAGCCTCTGGGTGTTCTTCAAGGGCAGCCCCATGTAGAGAGCATTGCACTAATCTATATGGGAGGTAATGAGTACGTGGGTGACTGTATGTAGGGCATCTCGGTACAGAAAGGGGTGCAACTGGCAGACCAGGCGAACATGGGCAAATGCCCCCCTAGCCATGACTCCAATATGATCTTCAAAACTCAGTCGTGAATCCAGGAGGACACCTAGATTGCATGCTCTATCAACGGGAGGTAACATCTCTCCTCCTATAACCAAAGATGGAACCTCTTGGTGAGATCATTCGCAGTTTTGGAGTAGGGTACCATCAGTATGCTGATGACACCCAGCTTTTTATCTGAACTCCAAACAATATCAGTGATGCCCTAGACGTGATGTCCCGCTGCCTGAAAGCGGTCCGGGAATGGATGGGGAGAAACAGGCTTCAACTGAACCCGGACAAGACTGAATGGCTGTACGTACCGGGAAGCCAGGAGATTCAGAACGTCCCACTGCTTAACATTGGGGACAAGTTACTTCCCCCTGTTGATAGGGCCCGCAACCTGGGTGTCCTCCTAGACTCGCAGCTCTCCCTGGAAGACCACATTGGAGCTGTGACCAAGGGGGCCTTCTCCCGGGTTCGACTAATTCGCCAACTGCGGCCTTATCTGGACCTGGATTCCTTACGTACAGTCACCCATGCCCTTGTGACATCTCGCCTAGACTATTGTAACGCTCTCTACATGGGGCTGCCCTTGAGATCCACTCGGAAGCTTCAACTGGTGCAAAGTGCGGCGGCACGGACACTCTTGGGAGCCTCCCGATACTCCCATATCACACCTCTCCTCCGTGCGCTGCACTGGCTTCCGGCTGCCTTCCGTGTGAAGTTCAAGGTGCTAACGATGACTTACAAAGCCCTACATGGCATGGGTCCGGACTACCTTCGGGAGCACCTTCTGCCGATGTCAGCACCCCACCGTCCTGTGCGCTCCCACAGAGAGGGCCTCCTCAGGGTGCCACCGCTCAAGGAATGTCGGCTGGTGGCCCCCAGGGGGAGGGCATTCTCAGTGGGTGCGCCAGCCCTCTGGAACACCTTACCAACAGAAATCCGGATGGCCCCTGACCTCCGTACCTTCCGTCGCGACTTAAAAACTTTCCTGTTTCAGCAGGCTGGCCTGGCATGATAGCGTTAATTGGGGTCCCAGTTTGTGTTCATTAGTGTTTCTTATTATCTTTTTTGTTCAATCTGTATACCTTCCTTCCTCTGTACACCGCCCCGAGTCCCTCGGGAGAAGGGCGGTTTATAAAAACTAATAAATAAATAAATAAATAAATAAACGAGATGCTGGTACGTAAAGCCACTCAGTCTTGACCGGGTTGAGCCAGAGCCTGTTCTTTCCCATCCAAATCTGTACCGCTTCCAGGCAACAGGACATCACATCGAGGGCATCACTGGGTTGGTTCGAGGTGGAGATGAAAAGCTGGGTATCATCAGCATATTGATGATACCTCACCCTGAAGCCACGGATGATCTCTCCCAGTGGCCTCATATAGATGTTGAACAGGGAGGCGAGAGTACTGACCCCTGAGGCACCCCACAACTAAGGGGCCTAGGGGTTGAACTCTGCCCCCCTGCCAACACCATCTGCGAATAGCCCAAGAGGTAGGAGGAGAACCACCACAAAACGGTGCCTCCCACTCCCAACCCGTCAAGACGACACAGCAAGATACGGTGGTCGATGGTATTAAAAGCTGCTGAGAGATCTAATAGGACCAGGACAGAGGAATAACCTCTATCTCGGGCCCACCAGAGATCATTCACCAGTGCAACCATTGCCGTCTCCGTGCTATACCCGGGCCTGAAACCCAATTGGTACGGATCCAGATACTCAGTTTCCTCCAGGACCAAAGGGAGCTACCGTGCCACCACGCTCTCAACAACCTTCACAAGAAAGCGAAGGTTGGAGACAGGATGAAAGTTATTTAAAATAGCTGGATCCAATGCAGATTCCTTAAGGAGGGGCCTTACCACCACCTCTTTCAAAGTGGCAGGGAAGTACCCTTCACTCAGTGAGGCATTGATAACTGCTAGGAGCCAGCCTCGTGTAACCTCCCGAGATGCATAGACCAGCCAGGAGGGACACGGGTCCAACAAACACATGGCGGCACTTAATTTCCCCATGATCCTGTCCACTTCATCCGGAGTCACAGGATCAAACTCTTCCGAAATGTTCTTGGCCAAACCCATCATTTTCCTCTCATCAGATACTGTCCAGTCAGAGTCCAGACCAGCCCAAATCTGAGCAATTTTGTCCACCAGATATTTACTAAATTCCTCAGCCCATCCCCGCAAGGGGTCCTCTCCCGTCCCTTGATTTAAAAGGGAGCGGGCCACCCTAAACAGGGCGGCTGGGTGGTTATCTGCGGATGCAATGAGGGTGGTGAATTAAGCACACTCTGCCACCTCCATTGCCACAAGATAAGATCTAGAAAAGGATCTTAACTGTGTTTGGTCAGACTCAGACCGACTGGTTCTCCAAATGCTCTCTAGGCCCCTTCTCCGGTGTTTCATCTCCCGCAGGTCCTTGGAGAACCAAGGAGCGAGCCGGGACCTGTGCCAGGTCAGAGGCTGCAAAGTACAATGCGGTTGAGAGCCTCCGAAGCAGCCTGTTGCCAGGCATTAACTAAGGACTCGACTGGACTGTGGGAGAGGGAGGTAGGAATCAATCCAAGCGCCGTCTGGAACCTATCTGGGTCCATCAGGCGCCTGGGATGGAACCATCTGGTCGGTTCCGCCTCCTGACAGCGGGGGGTGATGTGATGGAGGCCCAACCGCAGGAGATAATGGTCTGTCCATGAAAGGGGTTGAGATGTTGGAGTAACCCCCCCCCCATTAAGCTACTTCCCAGAGATAAAAATAAGATGCCAGAGTCGAAGAAAAAGAACTGGAAAAAATTATTAAATACCGCGACCTGGCCATCAAAACTGTGCAATTATGGGTGAAACATGTAACAGTGATACCTATCGTCATTGGGGCACTGGAAACTATGTCCAAACACTTAGCAAAATACATCAAGAAATTGCAGCTTCCTGCAATAACTCCAGCAAAGCTACAGAAAAATGTGCTACTTGGAACATCTTACATTTTAAGGAGAGACCTGGTTGATGCCTAGGATGGTGGTAGCAACCCGCGTCAACCATTAGTGCCAGTCAATTTGAGTATTCAGTTGACTGAGTTTCATGTTTTATGAATAAAAGTTTTATAATAATAATAATAATAATAATAATAATAATAATAATAATAATAATAATATATCAAGAAATTGCAGCTTCCTGAAATAACTCTAGCAATGTGTTACAAAAAACTGTGATACTCGGAACACCTTACATTTTAAGGAGATAACTGGTTGATACCTAGGATGTTGGAAGCAACCATGTCAAGCAGCAGTGTCAATCAGTCTGAATGTTCAGCTGACTGAGGTTCATGTTTAATGAATAAAAGATATAATGATATTGAAATGACAAAAAATAGAAATAGAAAAATAAAATAGAAATAACAAAGTTGTCAATGAATCAAAGGAAAAACATTTCAAGTTTGTTTGTTTGTTTGTTTTCAAAACTAACACCTGGACTTACCTCTGTATGGAAGTAAAAGCCATTTTGTCTTAGATTTGTCTATGTCAGAGAATTCTGTTGCTTACACCTTTTTACGATCCTGTAATCTCTGAATTTGGGGTAGAGTCAGGGCAACTGAATGGAGCTGACCATTTACTGGCCAAGATGCCATTCCTGACACCACATGGAGTTTACAGCAGACATTTTCTCTTTCCACTCTGATTGAGAAACATCTGTCACTGCCAAGGATTGAACGCTCAGTCTCCACCACTAGGCCACCAGGCTGCTCTCTATCTTGCCTAAACGATATGGCAGAACACTGAAATACCCATTTTTGAAATATATTTCTTTACCAGTTTGAAATTGCTGTAGACTGAAGCAGATTTGAATAGCTTACCTTTCTATAAGCCTAGACCAAATGGAAAGAAACAAATCAAGATTTTCCCATTCCCTTCAAAGTTTCCCAATAACTTTCTATCTCTCTCTTTCTTTTTCTCTTCTTCATTTAGCTTCACCATTTTTTGCAACAAGTCTCCTTTAACAACAGTGCTGGAGAACAGGTTTCCTTTGGCCCCAATGGGGAACTAGAAACTGGATTTGATATTTTCAATTGGGTCACATTTCCAAACAAGTCCTTTCTGAAAGTCCAACTTGGAAAGATAGATTCCATGGGTCCCCCAGAGAAGCTCCTCACCATTTCTAAAAAAGAAGCCATTTGGCCTCTCATATTTAACCAGGTGAGTCTCATTTTTCCTTGTTTCTGAAATTATTAGCCACTGGTCCATTGAAGTAAATGATTAAATAACCACAACTACAGCAACACTAAGAATAAGCAAAACTTTAGCAATCCACATGCTCTTGATTACAGGTGGTCCTTGACTTACAACAGTTTATTTAGTAACAAGTCACAGTTACAACACTGAACAAAAATAAGCTAAGATCTTTTTTCACACTTACAACCATTGCAGCATCCCCATGGCCATGTGATCAAAGTTCAGAGGCCTGGCAACTGACTCATATTTATGAGGGTTGCAGTGTCCCAGGGTCATGTGATCACCTTTTGTGAGTCATGGGGAAACCACATTCACTCAACAACTGCAATGATTCACTTAACAACTGTGGTTAGAAATGTCATAAAATGGAACAAAGCTCAGTTAACAACTGTCTCACTTAGCAACAGAAATTGTGGGCTCAATTGTGGCTGTAAGTCAAGGACTACCTGTATTATTATTTATTTATTAAACCTGTATACTGCCCATCTTTAGATGGCTTGTAATCATAAAAACAAGATGGAAAATTGCAACAATAAATATTGACAATAAAATTGGGTTCAAAGTGACAAGATGAGAAGGAAGGGAGCAAGATTCACATGGGGAGGAGGAGGGATCTTATTTTAGTCCATTAACCATCCCCAGAATGATACATCCGCTTTGAAGCTACAAGCCAGTTCTCAGAATGAGGTCTTCAGGCCCTTTGGATTTTCCAAAAGATGAATGGGTATTTTTTTCTTTTGAATGTGACATGAACACAAGCTACTAAAGTCAAAGAGGTGTGCGTGCATCTCTGTGTGGGTCCTCAGTTCTTCTTGATCCTGGTTGTTCTCTTGCAGACATTTCATTACCCAAACTAGGTAACTTCATCATTGTGGTTTCAAGTTCAGAGAGCACTAGGACCCCTCATTTCAATCCAGAGCTATGAATTTTCTCCTTCGCTGGGATCAGAGAGATGGTTTAGAGATATACTTATTTTATGATAAATACAATGATTTTTTAGAAAAGGGAATATACAAATGTCATGATTTCGAGACTTCAGAATAAATTATTTAATGACCTCCTCAACTTCCAGTGGGGCCTGCCATGCCAAATGGCGGCTATCTCCTGGCCGCCCGCCCTGAGGCTTTGTTGGAGCCGTGGAGACAGTGACAATCAGCTGTTCCGCGGCTCGTAAACTTCCCCTTCGGGAGAAGAGAGGGAGGTGAGCTTTCTCGGATAGTGGTAGAGCTCCCCAAGACCTCCCAGAATTATCTGGGGGTCGGAGGGTGCGAGCTCCCACGGAGTCCGAGGCTTTCTCCAAGTCCAGGATGCCTTTGCTCCGTGTAGGAATGAAGCTAGACACTGCATCCACATCTGTGGATTATAGTGATTTATGTGTGCCTTTAAAGCAGACAGAGCTGACCAGGAGGAGGAAAGTTGCAAGTATTCAGAACTTTAACTCGAGGTGCTTTAATCTTCTCCACTCATAAATCAGACTTTGAAGAAAGAAAGAAAAATGGTGCCGAAATGTTTTTTTCTTTTTAAAAGAATAAATTACGAGGACTTTGTTAAAATTTAAATAACATACGGACTTTTTTTCTTTTTTTATTATTATTATTATTATTATTATTATTATTATTATTATTATTATTATTATTATTATTATTATTATTATTATTATTATTATTGCTATTAAGAGTTTATTTCCTTTTCTTTTTTGGATTTTACTTTCTTTTTTTTCTCCCTCTGGAGTGCAGAGGGAAAGTGAAAGTGATAAGAGAAAGTGATTTGTAGCAAGTGAAAATGGCTTCAAGACGGCAGGCAGTTCCTGCTGTTTCTAAAACCTCAATCTCATCTCCTGTCATTCAGCCTACTGTAAAACCCAGATCCACTCCACCCTCTCCTCCACCACCAGCACTTACACTTAAAGACCTGCAGGATGCTTTGAAAGAAATGACTTTACAAATAAAGGAAGAGGTAGCTGATCTTCTTGAACTTAAAAATAGAGAGATGAGAGAAGACATTTTGTTTGCATTTCAAGGGCTGGCTGCACATGTTGAACGTTTAGATGACCGCGTGGATGAGGTTGTGGAAAATAGTGACAGACTTGAAAATAGAATTGCTAAAGCAGAAAATAAAATTGACAAAACTGAGGATGAGCTGATGATTTCTCAATTTAAAGAAATGGAATTTGCTCTGAGAATAAGAGGGTTGAGAGAAAACCCCCGTGAAGATTTATTGGAAGAGGTGATTAAGGTCATTGCTCCCATCTTGGGATGGGATCCTAAGGAGCTATCAAGGGAGGTGGAAAAAATCTTCAGGGTCAATTCCTGGATAGCGAGGCAGAAGAATTTACCTAGAGATGTGGTGATTTAGTTCTCTAAGAGGTCACTTCGAAATGAGATTATCCAGGCCTTTTATCAACAGAAATTTCAAATTGTAGGTCAAGATATTATAATTTTGAAAGAAATACCTCCTGATGTTGAGAAAAAGGAAGGATTTTGGTTTTTTGCCTGACGAACTTAAAAATCGACAAATTCAGTTCAGATAGGAGATCCCTATTGGAATAGTGGTGAGTCATGCAGGGACACGATACAGGCTTAATACGATTGCTAAGGCTAAAGAATTTTATACTTATGTCCTGAAAGCAGGTTCACCACCATCACCATTGCCTAAGAGAGTGGAAGAAGATAAACAACAAGTTGAAGGTGCATCAGCACAGTTTGTTGGAGAGGCACAATTGGCTGAACCCACTGAACAGAGTTTGATGCTAAAGGCTGACCCAAAAGATCAGAGAATGACACGTGCGGCACATAAGCGGAGAGAAAAGGAACAACAGAAACAGAAGATGGATTCTGGGCCTATGATACAAGGCCCTGTTATTACGGAGCCGGTGGGAGGGGTGCAACCAAAGAGACCAACTGCGGATCTCCAGGTGGCGTTCCAGAGGTTCCAGGTCACTGAGGATGGCGATAACGCTTTTGACATTATTAAATTAATCCCTGAACTTAACTAAAACCCCATTAATTAAATAATTAAAACCCCTCAGTCTGGTATATAATAATAATAATAATAATAATAATAATAATAATAATAATAATAATAATAATAATAATAATAATAATAATAATAATAATAATAATAATATATAATAATATATAATAATATATAATAATAACTTAAACAAAAGTATAATCAATACTAATACTAAAGTTAATAAAAATCTAAAATCTACTCATAAGCTTAAATGGAACTTTTTAGTCCCATATTTATTCTGAATATAATCTATCCATCTCCTCCAAACTGAAATATATCTTTCTTGCGAATGATCCTTCAAATAAGCAGAAATCTTAGACATTTCTGCAAGATTCGATACCAATCGGTTATAGATTTGATGGAAATTATAAAACAATATGGGAAAGTTTCGGGCTTTAAGGTGAATAATAATAAGACTAAAATATTATCTAAAAATATGACTATGAATCAGAAGGATACGTTAGTAAAACTGACAGGTTATGAAATGGTGAAAAAGGTTAAATATTTGGGGGTATATATTACAGCTTCTAATGTGAAATTATATAAGAATAATTATGAGACGTTATGGTTAAAAGTACAAAAGGATTTAAATAATTGGAAAAAAACCTACAATTATCTTTGTTGGGAAAAATTGCAGCTGTTAAAATGAATGTTTTACCAAAGTTTCTTTTTCTGTTTCAAATGATACCTATTTTGAAAAAAAGATGCTAATTTGGATGAGTGGCAGAAGGGTATTAATAAATTTATTTGGGCGGGGAAAAACCCGAGAGTTAAACTTAAGATTTTACAAGACGCTCGGGAAAGAGGAGGACTTAAGGTGCCTAATTTGAAATTATATTATGATGCAGTGGTTTTAACATTGGTTAGTGATTGGCTTAATTTAACTAATAAAAGTATACTTTATCTTGAGGGATGGGATTTATTATATGGGTGGCATGCATATTTGATTTATGACAAAAAAGTTGATAAGACTTTTAAATCTCACATCTTAAGAAGTGCTTTATTGCGTGTTTGGAAAAAGTATTATTATAAGTTAAATTATAAAATACCAATTTGGGGGATTCCTGGACACGCAATGGAGGGGATATCTATGGGTGTGAATTTGGATATGATTTCTTATAAGCAATTACTTAGATTGGAAGGGAGTGACTGGCAATTAAGGTCACTAGCCGAGCTAAAACAAGAAAATATTGTACAATCTTGGTTTCAGTATACTCAATTGCAAGCCAGGTGGAAGTTAGATCAGAAGGTTGGTTTGACGCTGATGGATGAAAATTTGGTAAAACAGATTAAAGATCAAACTCGAGCACACATAAAGAGAATTTATAATGCTTTAATAGAATTGGACTCGGAAATGGAATTGGTCAAAGATTGCATGGTAAAGTGGGCTCAAAATATTCAAGAACAGATTCCATTGGATGTGTGGGAGGTAATTTGGGTTAGAAATGTAAAATTTACTCAAGCCCAAAATTTAAGAGAAACTTTTTATAAAATGTTTTATAGATGGCATTTGGACCCTAAAAAGCTGTCTTGTATGTATTCTAATTTACAGCCCAAATGTTGGAGATGTGGTAGTTTGAATGCTACCTACTTTCATATTTGGTGGACTTGTAGAAATATAAAAGCTTTTTGGATTAAAATTTGGTGGAACATTCAAAAGATTTTTAAGAGAAAGATAAAGTTTACCCCACAATTATTTTTATTGGGTGTTATTACAGATGGTGATACTAAAGAAATTAACTTGATGTTGAATTTGATAACAGCTGCGAGGTTATTGGTAGGGCAATATTGGAAGAAGGATAGTTTGCCTACTATTGAAGAATGGACGCTTAAAGTGTCAAATTTAGCAGAAATGGCTAAGATTTCTGCTTACTTGAAGGATCATTCACAAGAAAGATACATTTCGGTTTGGAGAAGATGGATAGATTATATTCAGAAAAAATATGGGACCAAAAAGTTCCATTTAGCTTATGAGTAAATTCTAGATTGTTAAGTCTTTATTATTATTATTATTATTATTATTATTATTATTATATATATATATATATATATATATATATATATATATATATATATATATATATATATATATATATATATATATATATATTATACGGTATTATTGTATTAGTATAAGTTGGATACTTTTAGATTGTTTGTAATTATGTTATAGACGGGTTAAAGTGCATTATGTATTTGGTTATTTATATAGTTGGTTAATGTTAGTTAGATTATGATTATTTTATATTTGTAACCCTGTAATCGGCTTTGGGAAGTGGAGAAGGGGGAGGGGGGTTTAGGGGTGGGTTGGGGATGGGATAATATTGTAACTTTTATAAAACTTTTCAATAAAAAGAAAATTACCTCCTCTGGTTGGTGAAAACGTTGAAACTTCAAGAGATGGTTAAATTAAATACATTCATTACAGAAAATAAAATATCTACAGTTATAGCTGACTGGAAACTTCTGATATATTTTTCATAAAAGAAGAAAAATGAAATTATACTCTGTAGTTTCAATGATTGGGAAAAAATGGATAATCCTAGCATGAGAGATAATTTTTTAATACTTGTATTGCTGAGAAAATAAATTGGGAGCTTCTTCCTATTTTTATCTTATCAAATATATGGAATATATATGAAAATGTATTCAAATATATGATTCAAAACCAAATATTTTTGCTGGGGATTATATTGTCATTATCTATCTATCTATCTATCTATCTATCTATCTATCTATCTATCTATCTGTTATGTATATAGAGTTACAGCAGTGAGCTACTGACACCACCAGGTGGTGACGTACTCTATCCGGATTGGCTGGATAGTCCACGGCAGGAAATGCAGACGAACAGATTGGTCCCAAGTTCACCTGCCTAGGTTTATATGAGGGACCAAAAGTGGCCTTTGTCTCAGTCCGGTGTGCCCATTCAATAAAGAGTGATCTGATGCTGTAACCAGTTGTCCGAGTCATCCATGCAGTCCACGCAGTCCAGCCTAGCTATATAACACTATCTATCTATCTATCTATCTATCTATCTATCTATCTATCTATCTATCTATCTATCTATCATCTATCTATCTATCTAACTATCTAACTATCTAACTATCTAACTATCTATCATCTAACTATTCAAACATAAAGAAGAAGCATTCCAAATGAGATTGCACATTACCTATAAAAGTCATTAAAAGGGAGGAGAATACATATTTTTTCCCCTAATATTAAATTATAAACTAAACGGTGAGGGATAGAATATGATAGAAAAATTCTTACTTATCTGTTTCTACATTTGTAAGGCAGAATTTTACATGTTATGCACATTATTTTGTACAGGATTGTAATATCACATTTCCACATTAAGTGACCCTATAATTTTTCTGTGTTAAAGTATTTATCCTTTTTATAGAACACATTTTATTCTAATGGGAAAAGTCCACAATAAGGATATTTGATTTGATTTGACACAAACCCAAAAATGGGACCTCAAGTAGAGCATCCTCTGAGGGATCCAGAATTAAAGATTTTCCACATCAGCTTTGGCTACCTTGCCCCAAACTGATTTTAGAATGCAGGGAAAAATCCATTGATGAATATAATATGTATGAAATAAGAAGCAGTTGAAGATACAATGGGGAGTTCAGATCAGGAAGAAAACTGGAAAATTTAGCATTAATTTTTGAATTAGATATGAAGAGTTTGTACATGTATAATTGATGAAAAGAACAATTTCCCCAAAAAAATTATCTGTGTGGATATTCTGATTTTATTTCTGAATAGACATTACCTCTTTCCATCTGTAACAAGGAGTGTCCTCTTGGCCATAGCAAGATAAAAGTGGAAGGAAAATTATCCTGCTGCTATGACTGCAAACCATGTCCAGCAGGAAAGATTGCTGACCAATTGGGTAAGCAAAGGAATATATTAAATCTATCCATGATATAATAAATATAAATGGGTGTTGAATTTTAAATAATTGTTATGGTGATTGAAAATTTTGAGCTTCACTTCATATTAAAAGATTATAAACAGATTTTTTTTTCCCAAGGTGATTTTGCACGGTAACCTTTTCCATGTTTTTTACTTGTTTTCACCTCCTATTATAACCAAGTTATTTATTTCTTGACTTTTTATATTTTATTTTGTTTCATCATGAAAGGTAAAATACAAAACAGAGAAAAGCATAACAAAATGTAAAGAGACATTGAGCACTAACAAGAACAAAAATGAAAAAAATAGTGACCTAAAAAAAGAGAAAAAGGTGGTCCAAATTTCAAGTAAATTTAACATTTAACATATACAATCCACTCTGGCTTGGTACTGAAAAAAAAAAGAAAAAATACAAAAAAGTGATTGATGGATTGATTGAATGATTCTAGAATTTATAAGGTTGCCTATGTCATATAATAAGCCTAGGAGGCTTCCCACAATCTTTAAAAACAGAAATAATAACTTAAAAAGTCACCCTCGTTACGAGCTGCCAGACAAATCAATCTCCATGTTGCTCCAGCACTTTTGGGGAAGAACAAGATTTTCCCAGCCTGCTACAACAATAAAATTTAGGGATACCTCATAATTAAGGTGGAAGTGTATAAGAAAAGGATAGATACTGCAGACCAGATACAACTCTGAACTCCCAGAAGACAATAATTAACAAAAAAAAAATCTAGAACATAGACATATTGGACATATTGGTAAAGATAGATAACATTGAAGAGTTGAGGTCTCATCTATATTTTTGCCCAATGACATCCAGTGATTTAATGTTGCTAAACAGCAACTTCAAATGTGTATGGTAAACCACTAGAAACCAGTATAGCTCATGCAGGAGTAGTAGATTTACGTGAGTTAAGTGCATGGGCCACTGCATTGCAGACCAGTTACGGATTTGAAATGGTCTTGAAGGGTAGCACCATATAAAGGGACTGCATAATCAAATGCGGAGCATGGTAAATCTACAGAGTGCTGTAAAATCAGGGCACACTGAAAATGAAATAATGTTTCTATGAATGGTCTCTTTTTCAGACTTAGATGACTGTTTCCCGTGTCCAGAGGACCAATATCCGAACAAACATAAGGATAGTTGCCTTCCAAAAAGAATAGTTTATTTAACTTTTCAAGAACCTTTGGGGATTTCTTTGGCAGTGATTGCAGTCTCATTTTCTGTCATCTCAGCTGTGGTGCTGTGGATCTTCATTAAGTATCAGGACACACCTATTGTTAAAGCCAATAACAGGAACCTCACCTATAGTCTTCTCATTGCTCTCCTCCTCTCTTTCCTTTGCACTTTGCTCTTCCTTGGACAACCTGACCAAGTCAAATGTCTCTTGCGGCAAATTACCTTTGGCATTATCTTCTCTGTAGCTCTTTCTTGCATATTGGGGAAAACAATTATAGTGGTCCTTGCTTTCATGTCCAACAAACCCGGCTCCAAAGTTAGGAAATGGGTTGGAAAAAAGATGGCCACTGCTATCGTCCTATCTTGCTTCCTGGCTCAATTCAACATTTGTATAGTGTGGCTGGCAATTTCCCCTCCCTTCCCAGATTCTGACATGCACTCCATGGCTGAAGAAATTGTCCTGCAATGTAATGAAGGTTCAACCACCATGTTTTATACAGTCCTTTCCTTTTTGGGGTTCTTGACTGCTGCCAGCTTCACGGTGGCTTTCCTAGCTAGGAATCTACCTGACAGCTTTAATGAAGCCAAGTTTATCACCTTCAGCATGTTGGTCTTTTGCAGTGTTTGGGTGTCATTTGTTCCCACTTATCTGAGCACCAAGGGGAAATATATGGTGGCTGTAGAGATCTTCTCCATTTTGGCTTCAGCAGCTGGATTACTGGATTGCATCTTTTCCCCAAAATGCTACATCATTATTCTAAGACCTGATCTGAACAAGAAGAAGCAACTAATGAAAAAATGATACTAATTTTAACACCAGATCCTTTGAATAAAAGCCAAATTGGTTACTTTTAGCATATAGATTTTCTTTCCCCCAGCTTAAGATTCCCTGCATCCTTATATCAATATGATGGAAAAAACAATATACTGAAAAGTTCCTTTAATAAGCTATAGAACTGCTCTGCATCTTTTCTTTGAAAAATTAAATTACTATTCTCAGCCCTAACCAGAATAGTAAGGGATAGCTAATCAAGAAGATGTTAAAAATATTTTAGTTATATAATGTACATTAATGTAAAAATAAATGGATGTAAATGCTGAAGCCATGGGCTTCACAACATCCCTCCCAAAAAGAAAGAAAATGCCATTATTATATCACTCATAACACTAAAAAGATCTCTGGGACATATGAAGCCAAACATTTGTCAGCTTTCTGAGTGTTTCAAGATGCTGTTAATAAAAAAAAAAACTAAGGTATAGCATGAGTGCCTTCCTTGACACTTCAAGGTCTCCCAATATTCCCCTTAATCATTTTTAAGGGACAGGAAAATTAAAATTAAAATCCCTTTCCACAACCCTAAAAGTCTGAGAGCCACTTTCCTGTAGAATGCAATGTATTAGGGAAGGAACAATGGGACTAAATGTTCTTGTTTTCCTTTAGTCATAAAGGAAATATGTTCAAACACCTCGGCCAATGTTGTTCTGGAACCTGGGCCGAGGTGTTTGAAGTTGATGATGTTGTAGATCTTCTTCTCAGCCACACTGAGAAAGTACCCTTATTCATGAAGACTACTCTCCCACCAATGTTGATTTCTTTAATTTTGATGTCACTATTATTCCTGAGCCTTGGATGATATCTAAATCTTTCCTACTGAGATTAGTGCATAAAGGGAGCATTGATTATTTGGAATTTAGCTGGATGGTGAAGGTAATAATTCTGGACATCCAATTCTTTGTTGCATTCATCTGGGTGCATTGTCATCATCATAGTCAGCCACTCAGTTACATCTGATCCTTGGCCCTTCTATGTATCAGCAGACCTCAATAAATAAATGAACAAGAATGTTTTTTTCACTCATTTATTCAACTGGGTTCTCTTTATCTATTTTTAGATTTGTTCTGTGTGGATGACACTTTATGTATTGATTTATACAGAAATATTGAAAACTAAAAAGGGTTTACAAACATTTAAGTGTCAATGTATATTTCAGGGTGCCAAGAATTATAGTACAATTATGAGTGAAGTAAAACAAGGGTAGTACACATGGCCTCATCAATCTGCCCCTGGAATATTTATAGCTGGTGTACATGTGTGGTACCACAAATGTTCTGCTGACTGCTGCAGGATCTTCAGAACTGGAGATAGCGGAAGGAAAATTCTGTTAGTTGAGGAAACATAAGTCCACCAGAACAGGATCAACCTTTCCAAAGGTTCATAACAGTGCAGCTATGTCTATTGAGATATGATAAATATGTTACCTTCTGATACTTTTCAAACTGTGTGGTATCACAAATCTTCTCCTGACTGCTGCAGGATCTTGAAAAGCAGAGATAGCGGAAGGAACATTTATTTATTTATTGATTGATTGATTGATGGGTCTTATATGCTACCCTATCTCCCAAAGTACTCAGGGCGGCTAACAACAATAAAAATACAAGAATACAAATATTACAATTAAAATTAAACTATATCTATAGCCCCGATTAATAAAACCTTAAAACCAGATTAAAAACCTGGTATCATGGTTTCATCAGTCCAGGTTCGTATCATCAAATGGTATCATCAGTCCAGGTCGGCCTGTTGGAAAAGCAATGTCTTAAGGTCACGACGAAAGGACCGGAGGTCTGGGGTCATCCGGAGCTCCAGGGGAAGCTGATTCCACAGGGCAGGTGCCCCCACAAAGAAGGCCCTCCCCCTGGGGGTCGCCAGCCGACATTGTCTGGCCAACGGCACCCTGAGGAGGCCCTCTCTGTGTGAGCGCACAGGGCGATGGGAAGTCCTTCCTGGGAGCAGACGGTCCTGAAAGTATCCCGGGCCTAAGCCATGTAGGGATTTAAAGGTAAGAACCAGCACCTTAAATCTCACCCAGAGAGCAACTGGTAACCAATGCAGCTCACGCAGGAGGGGTGTAATATGGGAGTATCGGGATGCTGCCATCACAACCCGCACAGCCGCATTCTGCACCAGCTGAAGTCTCCGGGTTGTCTTCAAGGGCAGCCCCATGTAGAGAGCATTACAGTAATCAACATGGGAGGTAACGAGTGCATGAGTGACTGTATGTAAAGCATCTTGGTCCAGATAGGGCCATAACTGGCACACCAGGTGAACCTGGGCAAATGCCCCCTTGGCCATGACTCCTATATGATCTTCTAAACTGAGTCGTGCATCCAGGAGGATGCCTAAGTTGCACGCCCTATCAACGGGAGGTAACACCTCTCCCCCCATAACCAAAGATGGAACATCCTGGACTACACGAGATGCTGGTACGTAAAGCCACTCGGTCTTGGCCGGGTTGAGTTGGAGCCTTTTCTTCCCCATCCAGATTTGTACCACTTCCAGGCAATATGACATCACGTCAAGGGCATCACTAGGTTGGTTTGGGGTAGAGATGAAAAGCTGGGTATCATCAGCATATTGATGATACCTTACCCCAAAATCATGGATGATCTCACCCAGTGGCTTCATATAGATGTTGAACAGGAAAGGAGAGAGGACTGACCACAGGGCACCCCACAATCGAGGTGTCTCAAGGTTGACCTCTGCCCTCCTGCTAACACCATCTGTGAGCGGCCTGAGAGGTAGGAGGAGAACCACCGTAAAATGGTGCCTCCCACTCCCAACCCCCCCTAGCTGTCGCAGCAGGATACCATGGTCGATTATATCAAAAGCCGCTGAGAGATCTAATAGGACCAGGACAGAGGAATAACCCCTATCCCCGGCCCTCCAGAGATCATCCACCAGCACGACCAGTGCTGTTTCTGTGCTGTACCTGGGCCTGAAACCTTATTGGTATGGATCCAGATACTCAGTTTCCTCTGGGACCAGCAGGAGCTGCCGTACCACCACGCTCTCAACAACCTTTGCAAGAAAGTGAAGGTTGGAGACAGAATGAAAATTATTCAAAATAGCTTGGTCCAAGGCAGGTTTCTTGAGGAGGGGCCTCACCACCACCTCCTTCAAAGCGGCAGGGAAGCACCCTTCACTCAAAGAAGCATTAATCACTGCCTGGAGCCAGCTTTGTGTGACCTCCCGAGTTGCATAAACCAGCCAGGAGGGACAAACACATGGCGGCACTTAATCTACCCATGATCCTGTCCACTTCATCCGGAGTCACAGGGTCAAACTCCTCCCAAATAATGTCGGCCAGACCCATCATTTCCCCCTCGTCAGATACTGCCCAGTCCAGACCGGTCCGGATCTGAGCGATTTTTTCCAGCAGATGCTGACTAAACTCCTCAGCCCATCCTTGCAAGGGGTCCTCCCCTGTCCCCTGATTTAAAAGGGAATGGGTCACCCTAAACAGGGCAGCCGGGTGATTATCATGCTTCGCCACCTCCATTGCCACAAGGTAAGATCTGGTAAAAGATTTTAACTGTGTTTGATCAGATTTGGACCAACTGGATCTCCAAATGCTCTCTAGGCCCCTCCTCTGGTGCTTCATCTCCCGTAGGTCCACGGAAAACCAAGGGGCCAACCGGGATCTGTGCCGGGTCAGAGGCCACAAAGGCACAATGTGGTCGAGAGCCTCAGAAGCAGTCCGTTGCCAGGCATCAACCAAGGTCTCAACTGGGCTGTGAGAAAGGGAGGCAGGGATCAATCCAAGCGCCATCTGAAACCTTCCGTATTCATCAGGCACCTGGGGCAGAACAACCTGGTCGGTTCCGCCTCCCAGCAGCGGGAGGTGGCATAATGGAAGCCCCACTGCATGAGATAATGATCTGTCCATGAAATGGGTTGAATGGTTGGAGAGATCCCACCCAGACCACTAAGCCACTGCCCGGAGATAAAAATAAGGTTGGGCGTGTTTCTCCCCTCATGGGTCAGACCCTGAATAATCTGGGTCAGGTCCATGGTCATCATGGAAGCCATGAACTTTTGGGCCACCCCCAATGTCCCCCCCCAGGGAGGGCAGGTTGAAATCCCCCAGAACCATAAGTCTAGGAAATTCAACCACCAACCCCGAGAGAGCATCAAGTAGCCTGGGCAGGGCCGTTGCCATGCAGCTGGGAGAAAGGTACGCGAGCAACAGGCCCAGCTGATCTCCAGGGTCCCACCTCAGGAGGAGGGACTCACCTACACCTATCTGAGGGGCAGTGGCCTCTTGCGGACAAAGGGCTTCCTTAATCACAACTGCCACCACAACAACTGCCCTACCCTGAACCCAAGGCTGATGCAGCACACCAAAACCTGGTGGGCATAATTCAATCAGAGGGACTCCTCCCTCTGGGCCTAACCAAGTTTCCGTAATGCATGCGAGGTCTGCGCCTTCCTCCTCAATCAGATCCCGGATGAGGGGAGCTTTATTCACAACAGACCTGGCATTCAAATAGATCAACCTGAGCTCAGGTATCTGCCCTCCCCCACCCCTGGGAAAGCAGGTTGAAACATAGGGTCAGAGCGCACCACTGCTCGAAGACAGTGGGGGTGCGATCCCAGATTCCAATATGGCCCTCTGTTCATCCATCTGTCACCATTCCCTATCACCATGGGGATCGCTCTTCCCACCCCGACCCCTCAGACCCCATGACCCCCCTGGCCCCCTTACCACCATGACCATCAACCAACCTGGACTGGAGTAGGTCCGGCGAAACCCCCCCATCTTTCTGCCAGGCCTTACATTCCTCCCCCCTCCCTAACACATTACAAAGTTTAAAAAGAAAACCCCGAAGCCTCCTTTTCGTGCCATGCCACCTCTCGGGGTCCCAAAACCCATCATTAAGGAACCAGTGGCATAGATTAGAGGGCCACACCTGGGAGAGGGGGGAACTCTCTCAAGGCAAACAGTTCACCCGCGGAATAAGCCATTGTTGGAAATAAAAAGCAGGAAGGAATGGATCGGCAAGGACAAATAAAAAATATTAATAATGAATCCACAAAACTGGACAGTGACTCCTGAGCATGGTTGCCCTCTCACAGTGACCATGATCTTCCGGTTTCAGGGAGAACGACTATCCAGCTCTGGGCAGGTCGCAGAGAGGGAAAGGTCCGATGACTGGGTAAAGATTATAAAGTCAGTTTATAGGTGAAGGCATTCACAGCTCCGGCGATGGACATAAGTAAACAAATCTCGGGGTTCAGGTTCCAGGCCCAGCCGACAACAGTCGGGCCCCCCTGCTGCCCAACATCACCGAGCCCCACTGCCAACACCTCCGAAGCTGCCAAAGATGTCAAAATGGCAGCAACAAAATCCGGGCCAGTCATCATCTCCAACTCTCAAGTATAGGTTGTGACCAAAGAGGAGCTGTGGTAAAACTCAGGGCACAGATGTCATCATGGAAGATGGAGGAGGCTCACCTCTGTTCTTCAATATGGTCTCCAAGGGGCCAACACACCCTCAGGCGCCCCAGGCATTGGGTGCCAACAAACTGCTCCATAGGGCCCCCACAGAAGAGGGAAGCCATCTGCCGTCCAGCTCATCACTCAGCGCCATGAGCCAACGGGGCAGCCTCGATGTTGTCTCAGGCCTTGGATGCCTCATGTGCCTCGCCATCCAGCTCACTCCACCTCCATCCTCAAGTGGCCTCATCGGATGTCTCCACCCTCCAAAAACGGCCCCGAAAGGGCCTCCACAGAGGGGGAAGTTCACTCTTGGCCCGTTGACCAGCTCGCCTCCACCCTCCAAGGAGCCTCCACTGAAGAGGAAAGCTCACCGATCGAGCCATCAGTTGGGCATTTGGGCGACACAGGCCCCAGGCGCCTCGTCACCCGGGTCGCCCCGCCTCCATCCTCCAGCGGCCTCAAAAGGGGTTGCCACGGCCCCGGGAGCTCCTGCTGCCCAGCTGAGGCCGCATGGCAATCAAGAGCCCCATTAATGTCTAGAAAGCTGAAACTCACCCTCCTGCATCTGGCTCTCAGCCACGGGCCACGGCCATCTTCTTTGGAGGTAAAAAAAAAATTCCCATCTGTTAGTTGAGGAAACATGAGTCCACCGGAAAAGGTTCAAATCCCATTCCACATGCCCATTTCCAATTGACTCTATTTTCTTCTTTCCCGGATGATGACCTTCTAGAGCTTGAATAAATTATAGTATTCAAGGTAGATTCTGATATTTATTTATTTATTTGTTTGTTTGTTTGTTTTTTTTATTATTAGTTTGCTTGTTTGCTTGTTTTCTTGCAGCAATGTCTTTGGAGATATGATAAACATGTTTATTTCTGATATTTATCAAACTTCTGCTGCAAAGAATGCTTTGATTACCAACTAAGAATAGTTATTATCCCTTCTCCTCCAAATCTTAAGGGAATTCCAGCAGACACTGTAAAAACTATGACCACAGATTAAAACATTTGCATTCTATTAACATCTGCTTTGAAAAACAGAAGTGAATGTAGAGAGAAAAAGAAGGACTTATATTTCATCTGTGATAATTTATTTTCTTAGCTTTAGATAAAATTCATTATCTTAACGTTAGATAATATTAAGGAATGGTCAGCTTCTCAACTGAATGGTAACATAGGGTCTATTGTTTGATGTCTGCAATGATTAAAGTGAATTAGTTATATTCAAAACATTGGTTTTACTTTTTTTCCAACTGTGATGTGCGTTTCTCCTCCCTACACCTGCAAACTTAGTAGTCCTCTCCCAATTGTCCATAAATACTATCAATCTGGAGATTTAATCATTGCTGCTATTATTTATCAGGTTGTCTTTCTTATAAATGAGATCACTTTTCAAAGCCTTCCTTCTTTTGATGTTTTTGATCAGTACCAGTAAGTATCCTACTACTTCTTCTTGTCCTCACACCACACCTCCTCTTCCCCCTCATTGCCACTAAAAAGCTGTTTTTTCTTTTACTTTTATGCTTAAATATATTGTTTGCTTGTCAATTCGTTTGATCAGTTCCATTGACCATATTCAGTCATTCTTAATTCTAGAATCTTTTCTTAATTTTAGAATCTTTTCTTCTAATACTGATTTTGAAACTGAGATGAAGAGTATTAGCTTTAACCATAATGTATATGAATTTCATTCTCCTTAAGAAACTTACTTCTTTCAACAGAGTCCCTTGTTGAATGTAAGAAGTTGGACTAATCTGAGGGGTCCTTGGTGCTCTCTGAGCTTGATTGTTTTATTTCAGACGATTCATTAGGCCAACTAGGTAACATCTTCTGTGCTGATAATGCTAACTAGTTAGGGCAATGAAACATCTGAAGAAAAATAGCAAACTCAGAGAGCACCAAAGATGCCTCATTTCAACCCAGATTTACAAATATTCTCCTTGTTTCTAATAATCTAAACATTGCAGAAGCTCTCTGGTTAATCTTAAGGAGGGTTTTTTTAGTTATTATTTTATCCATATATCAAACAGGAAACTCCTAGTGTATAATTTAGGTTACTACACATTTACATTGTAAAAAGGAGCTGGCTTCTTTCAATTAGAAAATACAGATAAGATATAGATAATATTGAAATCAGATTGAAACATAGAGAATTGATAGCAGATTTTTTTTCTGATGATGAACATGTGTTTATCATTTCACGTTTAAACTGAGTTACTGGTGACTGATGCACAGTGTCCTTTGAAAATTGGTTATTAGGTACTGCCGTAAGGGACACGGTGGCTCAGTGGGTTAGGACGCTGAGCTTGTCGATCAGAAGGTCAGCAGTTTGGCGGGTTGAATCCTGTGTGCCGTGTAACAGAGTGAGTGCCTGTTACTTGTCCCAGCTTCTGCCAACCTAGCAATTTGAAAGCACATAGAAATGCAAGTAGAAAAATAGGGACCACTACGGTGGAAGGTAACAGCGTTCCATGCACCTTTGGTGTCTAGTCATGCCGGCCACATGACCATGGAGACATCCTCGGAGAAGCGCTGGCTCTTCAGCTTTGAAACGGAGATGAGCACCGGCCCCTAGAGTTGGAAACAACTAGCACGCATGTGCAGGGGAAACTTTACCTTTACTATTCTTTCCGTAAAGTTAATAATTTCTAACAATAGTTTTGAACTTCTCTTCTGTCAGTTTGAGATTAGGCTTTTATGTTTTAATTAATATTGAGAATACTGCCTTCTAGCACCTTATTCACACTTGAAATATAGTTAAAGAATTCAGTCATGTCCTTCGTTTCCTTCTGTCTTCAAAGCTGAATATATTCAGTTCCTCTAATATTTACTGATGTTTTTTCTCCTTGAAACCTTGCACCATTTCCCCCCCCCCCTTTTCTGGACTCGCTCATTCTTATCAATATTTTTTTAAAGTTACATCACCAAAACTGTACACAATATTTCAAATGATGTCTGACTAAATGCGAGCCTTAACTCAATGTTAAGTAGACACAAATAGGTAGTGCTTCATGGTTGATATAATCTAGGGCTATTATTTGATAGTGACCAAATGCCAGGTGTCGAGAACAAACAATCAGCACTAATTTATATATTTTTGAATATATATGTATAACTTAAAATAGCTGTCCAATTCTGAAACAGAAATATATTGACAAGGCTTATAACTTTCCCTGAAGGTTCATCACTCATAATTACCAGCACACTTTGGCTCTGGCATTTGCTGTAAAGGAGATCAATGAAAATGGACTGTTACCTAATGTTACCCTTGGTTTTCACATTGCTACTGACAATCATGAGGAAATTTCAACTTATCATTTGGCAATGGAATTTCTATCTACAAAAGGTAATTTTATACCCAACTACAAATGCAATGACCTGACCAATACAGTAGCTGTCATTGGAGGAGCCTGTAATAACATCTGTATAAACATGGCAATCATTCTGTGCAACTACAAATTTCCCCAGGTGAGAGATACAAATTTGGATCAATGTGAAATGTTCACCAGCTATTTAATCTATTCAAAAATTCAGCCAGTGAAAAGAAATATTTGAGCAAAATTTTCTCCATTTAGATCACATATGGATCAGCTCCATTGATGAATACTGAAACAGCAATATTTGGCAAATCGATGTTCCCAGATGAGTATCACCAATTTAAAGGAATACTGCACTTATTGTTGCATTTTGGATGGACCTGGGTTGGGTTTGTTTCTCTGTATGATGAAGATAAAGACAGGTTCATTCAAAAAAGATTTTCCATGTTTTCAGAGAGAGGAATCTGCTTTGACTTTATTGAATGTCTTCCCCAAATGGTGTACGGTAATGAAGGTGCTGGGTGGATAGAAAATGGAGGTAAAATATTCAAAGTAATAATGGAGAGTACCGTCATTGCAGTCATCTTAAGTGCTGAAATTACAGGAATAGTACCTTTGAGAGTAATGATCTATCTTTTCAATGATGATAATATTCCAAACGAGAGAATGGCCAAAGTTTGGATCATGACAGCTCAGATGGAATTCACCTCCATTCGGATGCAAAGACATCTGCCCATTGATTTTCTCCATGGTGCTCTTTCCTTTGCAATTCATTCCAAGGAGTTGACTGGATTCCAACAATTTATGCAGGCGAGAAACCCAACCCTAGAAAAAGATGATGGATTTATTAGGGATTTCTGGAAACATGCATTTGAATGCTCATTCTCCAGTCATATTACAGATGGGAATGCTGAAGGGATCTGCACTGGAGAAGAGAAGCTGGAGACTCTTCCTAATTCTGTCTTTGAGACCACCATGAATGGACATAGCTACAGTGTCTACAATGCAGTCTATGCTGTGGCACATGCTCTGAAGGCCTTGCGATCTTCCAAACATAAAGGCGGTCGAAAAATGGATGAGAGGAGATGGAGGCTCTTCCTCCAAACACCCTGGCAGGTAATGTTGGCTAATAGAAAATTTTGGGAAATCATCAGGTACCAGCATAGGAGACCAGTTTTATGTTTTGCTTTGTTGTTTTGTTTTAACTGTTAGAATGCTTTAAAGATAGGTTTGAAATCTACATGGAAATACTTGATATTTTCATATGAAAGAAAAGAAAATAAATATATGAAAATATAAGGCTTAGATCGAGACACAGTTAGAAATACCTGACATAAAACTTCATTTTATGTCTAAAATGGAATGTACGGGATCTTATTCATTCCATTATATTTGATAATTTTAAATGTAAAAACTCAAAAGCTTCCTTGAATAGCATTATTATTCCTCATCAGATGGATTTTGGAGTTACTAAAATTCAGAGATTCCCCAAAGTGCTTTTTTTTCAAAATGCAACTAGACTTCCTTTGGTTTTTTCCTTGAAGGTGTATTGCAGACATGTCAAACACAAGGCCTGGGGGCTGGATGCGGCCCGTGGAGTGGTTTCATGTGGCCCTCGAACCCATCCTGGAAACAGTGAGGGAATGGCCCCCACTGCCTTGGCCCTGGCCCATGCTGGCCAGAAGCCAATGTACAATTTCGTGGTGGCCATCTATGCTGAAACACATTCAGTCTTAGCTCCACAAGGCCATCTGGAAACAGCAAGGGACCAGCCCCTGCTGTGTCAGCCCCACCCACTGGGTACACGCTGGGGAGGTATCACCCTTTGTGAGGAATGAAGAAAGGCACCATTGCCTGGAAGTGGCCAGCACATGGCCCTCCCTATTTCGAACAGGCTAGGGGGTGGGCAGCATTGTGCTTCTCTTTAGATTCATGCCACATGGCTCAGCCTCACCGCACTGTGAGGAGAGCACTTTGCTGCCTGCCAAAACCAGGCAGGCTGAGGGCTGGGCAGCACTGCACAGGTAACATCAACTCTCATGCTGCTCATGGCATCCCCTCTCCCAGAGCCCACCAAGCTGGATATGTGAAGTAAGTGAGTGCCATGTGCTGGCCACTTCCAGGCAATGGTGCATTTTTTCATTCCTCACAAAGGATGCCACTTCCCCAGCTGCATTTTTTGCCTGTTTTTCTCCCTCCCTCATCTCAAATATTTTCCCACCACTCTGTTGAAGGAAGGAAGGAAGGAAGGAAGGAAGGAAGGAAGGAAGGAAGGAAGGAAGGAAGGAAGGAAGGAAGGAGAGGGATTGTCTGAGTGAAGTCCTGCCTTAGTCCTTCCCTGCTGCTGTTTCACCATCCCCTTGCCCCCTCCTCCTGGCCTATCCTGGGGGGTCTCCCATCCTATTGCTAAGGAAGTTTTGGATAGAAAGCCAGGTCTCCACACATGGAGAGGGAGTGGGCCTCCCTCTTGACTTTGCCCTCGTACCCATCATAAGCAACCTGGCTAAGGAGAGCAAGCACAGCAGCAGCAGCCTTGAGGTAAGTGTAGCTGGGTGCCCCCTAGGGGAATTGGGGCTGGGCTTAGTGCCGTGGGTGCTTAAAGGCTGGGATGGGCATTTGACCTACATGCCACCATCCAGGTACCCTCCCCCCCGCATGGCCTGAGAGGAACAGTTTGGTTCCTCCAGTGGACCATGCCTTGGCACTTGCCCCGGTCCCATCTCCTTCTGCCAGAGACCCTCAGATCTATCCTACTCCTGCCCAGGCCCCCATAGGTACCCTTGACACGAATGATGTAGAGCTGGCCATGCCCACCCAGTAGGCCACACACACTCCAGCCACGCCCACCCAGTAGGCCACACCTACCCTGGCCACACCCACCTGGCCCCTTGAGGGCAACCTCAATGCTGATGCAGCCCTCAATGAAATTGAGTTTGACACCCCTGGTGTATTGCTTCAGTTCAGAACTGACTGTCATGGTTCTGATAGATGAGACAATTTAAATGAACTTCAAGGCAAGCATTTCTTCCTTAAAAATAATTTTATTTGGCTACTACAAAATGTCACATACAAGGGTGAACCCAAGACTAAACTCCCCTCCCCTTGGTTACAAATTTGCAAGTTTCATTTCCCATCCCAAATTGCTATCATAAATCACATTCACCAATTGTTTGAATACGCGGGCACTCCACCCACCTGCTTCAGTCCACCAAAATGTTATCAGCAATAACCTTGGTTCCCATACATGTGAAATGTGAAAGTTTTGGCTAACTTAAAACTACACACACATCCTTCTAACTTAATATATGGCAATACCTGCAGTAAAGTCATGGCAACTGAATGGAGCTGAATGTTTATTGGCCAAGATCCCATTCCTGCTAATACATGTGTCAAGTTTCAGAGGTATGAGCTTTTCAAGTGGCTCAGAGGCATTGTTTACCTTTAAAGACCTTTATAAGCCAAATACACCAGCAAATGCTTGCTCGAAGAAAGCTGGAATCTGAAATCTGTGCCCTCTTGCACAGTACACAATTCTCCACCTTTCTAATTTTGTCATTAGCCATATTCTCCAATTAAGTTAAAGAATCAGTTTCCCATCCATTAGACAACCCATCAAGTTCTTATCTTCTTTTATTTCAGACGGCCTTGAGGTACAATCTTCCTCCTCCCTCCTCCCAGCCATAATCCTAGCTCTTAAAGCAATACACAAGTTTAACATATAAAGTAGCTGCTTCTTCATCTCTTGTCAAGCAAGAATATTCAATGTTAGCAGCGTTGACAACATGGAGTTTGCTGCAGATATTTTCTCGTTGCACCATGATTGAGAAACATCTGTCCCTGCCTAGGATTGTACTCTTAACCTTCTGAATGGGAGGCAAGAGTCTTTACGACTAGGCCACCAGGCTGGTCTCTATCTTGCATACACTATATGACAGAAGACTGAATTCACAATTTCTGAAACGGTTAATCAAAGCAAAGTGATCCCTCAGATCTCTCCCTTTGTTGATTTTATCTTGGAATTCTCATCTGATTGTTTTTCACTAGAGTAGAAAATGCATTGGATAAAAATATATTTCTTTACCAGTTTGAAATTGCTGTAGACTGAAGCACTTCTGAAAAGCATACTTTTCATTAAGCATAGAGCAAATTGAAAGAAACAAATAGAGATTTTCCCTTCTCCTTCAAAGATTTGTAATAACCTTCTGTGTCTTTTTTTTCCTCTTCTTCATTTAGCTGCACCATTTTTTGCAAAAAGTCTCCTTTAACAACAGTGCTGGAGAACAGGTTTCCTTTGGCCCCAGTGGGGAACTAGAAACTGGATTTGATATTTTCAATTGGGTTACATTTCCAAACAAGTCCTTTCTGAAAATCCAACTTGGAAAGATCAACCCCACGGCTACCCCGGAGAAGCTCCTAACCATATCTGAAAAAGAAACCATTTGGCCTCTTATATTTAACCAGGTATGTCTCATTTATCCCAGTTCCTGAAATTATTAGCCACTGATCCACGGAAGTAAATGTTTAAATAAGTACAACTACAGCAACACTAAGAGTAAGAAAACCTTTAGCAATCCATATGGTATTGATCACATGTAGTCCTTGACTTGCAATAGTTCATTTAGTAACAAGTCACAAGTACGATATTGGGGGGAAAAAGAGATATGGCCATTTTTCACATTTACAACCATTGCAGCATCCCCATGACCATGTGATCAAAATTCATATGCCTAGCAACTGACTCGTATTTATGACAGTTGCACTGTCCCAGAGTCATGTGATCACCTTTTGTGAGTCTTGGGGAAACCACATTCACTCAACAAGGCCTCCTCAGGGTACCGTCAGCTAGGCAATGTCGGCTGGCGACCCCCAGGGGGAGGGCCTTCTCTGTGGGAGCGCCAACCCTATGGAATCAGCTCCCCCCTGAGCTTCGGATGGCCCAAAATCTCCAATCCTTTCGCCGTGGCCTCAAAACACACCTGTTCCACCAGGCTGACCTAGACTGACAGGCATTTTAATTAATTTATATTTAGTATTTTTAATTCATTTTTTAAATTCTCTAATTTTTTATTGCACTGATGTTCCCAATTTCATTTTATCATGATTTATGTACTTATTATATGTTTTGTTGTTAGCCGCCCTGAGTCCTTCGGGAGATAGGGCGGGATATAAATCCCATCAATAAATAAATAAACAAATAAGTGCAGTGATTCATTTAACAAATATGGTGAGAAAAGTCATAAAATGGAAGAAAGCTCACTTAACAACTTTCTCACTTAGCAACAGAAATTGTGGCCTCAGTTGTGCCTGTATGTCAAGGACTACCTATATTATTATTTCTTTACTAAACCAATATATTGCTCATCTTTAGATGGCTTGTAATCGTAAAAAAGATGAAACCTTAGAACAATAAATATTGACATTAAAATTTATTTCAAATTGAAAGGATTAGAAAGAAGGAAGCAAGATTCACATGGGGATGAGGAAGGATCATATTTTAGTTCATTAACCACCCCCAGAATGATACACCTGCTTTGAAGCTCCAGGCCAGTTCTCAGAATGAGGTCTTCAGGCATTTTGGTTTGCCCAAAGCAGTGGGTTTTATTATTATTTTTTAATGTGACATGAACACAAAGTACTCAAGGTCTCTGTGTGTGGTGGGGGGGAGGCTCCCTTGGTCCTTCTTCACTTTGGTTGTTTTCTTACAGACATTTTATTACCTGAACTAGGTAACATCATCATTGTAGTACCAAGTTCACAAAAACACCAAGGACCATTCAGTTCAACCCAGAACTATGAATATTCTCCTTTACTGGGATCAAATTCAATATCTACAGTAATAACTGACTAGAGACCTCTGATATGTTTTTGCATGAAAAAAAAGGCAGTTATAGGCTGTAGTTTCACTGATTGAAAAAACGGATAAACCTAGAGTGAGAGATAACTTTGTAATAATTCTTGTATTGCTGAAAAAATAAATTGGGAGCTTTTTCTTTCTATTTTTTATCAAATTTTTGCACTATTTTTCCCTCTTCCATTTTTTCTGTTCTTTTTACACTAAATTAGTTTGTTAATTCCTATATTCCATTTAAAACTTTAATACTTTTAATAAAATGTCCCCCCAGAAAATTTTACAGAAGACTTTATCTGTCCATCTTACTACCTAGCTAATTATGCTAATACAGGTAGAATAATATCACTGTATGCAATTGAGAATTTAAATGACTTTCTTCAAATCATTAAAATAGTCTGGAGAAAATCTGTTTTTGAAATATATTTCAAATATTTATTCATTTATCTTCATTTTATTTTATTTATTACCTTTGTTTGCCACCTATGTCACCAGAAGGCAACTTAGGGTAGCACTTAACACTAGTGCTTAGACTTATATACCATTTCACATTGCTTTACAGCCCTCTCTTAACAGTTTAGAGAGTCAGCATATTGCTCCCAACAATCTGGGTCCTCATTTTAGCAATCTCAGAAGGATGGAAGTTTCCGTCACCCTTGAGTTGTTGAGATTCAAACTTCCAAACTGCTGGCAGCTGGCAGTCAGCAGAAGTAGCCTGCTGTACTTCATTCTAACCACTGCACCACCAGGGCGCTGTAGTTCACCACATTAAAATAAAATCATAAATATATGTATAAATATATAAAATGACATCAAATATATAGAATATATATCAAAATGTATTCTAACATATAATGAAAAAACAAAGAATTTTTGCTAAGGATATTATCTATGTATGTATGTATGTATGTAAGTATGTATGTATGTATGTATGTATCTATCTTATCTATCTATCATCTACCTATCTATCTATCTAATCATCGAACTATCCAATCATAAGGTAGCAGCATTCCAAATAAGATAGAACATTCATTAAAGAAGATGAGAATATATACACACAGAGACATAGACACAGACACAGAGAAACAGACACAGACACACACACACACACACACACACACACACACATATGAAATAAACTAATCGAAGGAGTATTGTTGAAAAATTCTTTATCTGTTTCTAAATTTGTAAGGCAGAATTTTATATATTATGTTTATTATTTTGTATGGGATGGTAACCCCACTCTTCCATATTAGGTGGCCCTATATTTTTGCTGTGTTAAAGTATTTATCCTTTTCATATGAATACATTTGATTTGATTTTACATGACCCAAATAAAATGGGACCTCGAGCAGAGCATACTCTGAGAGATCCAGAATTACAGATTTTCCAACATCAGCTTCAGGTATATGGCCCCAATGGAAAGATCCATTGATTAATGTAATATGTTTGAAATAAGAAGCAGTTGAAGATAAAATGGGGAGTTTACATCAGGAAGAAAACTGGAAAATGCAATCCCATTGTTTGGATTATATACGAAGAGTTAATGTGAGTACAATTGATGAAGAGAACAATCCCCCCCAAAAAGAATTCTATGTGTGAATTCTCATTTTATTTCTGAATAGACATTACCACTTTCCATCTGTAATAAGAAGTGTCCTCTTGGCCATAGCAAGATAAAATTGGAAGGAAAATCATCCTGCTGCTATGACTGCAAACGTTGTCCAGAAGGGAAAATAGCTGACCAATTGGGTAAGCAAAGGAATATATTAAATGTATCAATCAGTGCTTTTTTGTAAAATAAAAAGGTGCCGGAACTCACACATGTTATACAACCTGCCTTGCCTACCCTACAAGTTTCCATCCAAAAAAGGTGCCGGAACTCCGTTCTGAGCGTTCTATGAGAAAAAAAAAGCCCTGGTATCAATAATATAATAAACATAAACGAGGGCTGAATTTTTAATTACTATAATGGTGATTGAAAATCTTGACCTTCACATCAAATTGAAAGATTATAAGCAGGTTTTTTGTCCCCAGAAATCTTTGTTCTTACTTTTTGGAAATCAAGGTGCTTTTGCATTGGTAACTTTTTCCATGCTTTTCTCTTTTTTTCACCTCCTATTCTACCAAATAATTGATTTTTTTAATTTTTTTGATAAAATTTATTTTGTTTTACAATGAAAGGTAAAATACAAAAGAGAAAAAAAGTAGAAGAAAACAAAATGAAACACTCAGCACTTATTATAAAACAAAAAATTGGTGTACCTAATAAAGAGAAAAAGGTGGTCCAAATACCAAATAAATTTAACATTTAACATATCGAATCCACTCCAGCTTGGGCACTGGAAAAAAAGAAAAAAAAACAGTAAAGTGATTGAATGTTTCATTGATTGATTGATTGAATCATTCTGGACTTCATAAGGTTGTCTGTCTCATATAATAAGACTAAGAGGCTTTCCACAATCTTTAAAACAGAAAAAAACAATTTAAAAACACCCAACGTACTCCAACACATTTGGGGAACAACAAAATTTTCCAGCCTGCTAGAAAAAAAAATGTTTAGGAATGTCTCGTGTTTCATGTGGAAGAGTATTGGAAAAGGCTGGATGGTACAGACCAGATTCAACTCTGAACTCCCACATCACAATATTTAAGAGAAAACATCTGGAGCATGCCCACCTATTGGACATATTGAGAAAGACAGATACCATTGAAGAGAGGTGCTCACATTTATAACTTGGGCCAGTGACATTCAGGGATTGAACTTCATTTGTGTATGGGAAGCCACTAGGAGCAAGTACAGCAGGAGTAGTAGAAGTGAGTTAAGTGCAGACCAGTTATGGTTTTGAAATAGTCTTCAAGGGCAGCACCATATAGAGGGATTCCATAATTACACTGAGAGCTCGGTAAAATGCTGCAAAATCAGGGCATACTGAAAATGAAATGAAGATGCTTCAAAATAATATTTTTTTATGAATGGTCTCATTTTCAGACTTAGATGACTGTTTCCCATGTCCAGAGGATCAATATCCAAACAAACATAAGGATTGTTGCCTTCCAAAAAGTATAGTTTACTTAACTTATCAAGAACCTTTGGGGATTTCCTTGACAGTGATTGCAGTCTCATTTTCGGTCATCTCAGCTGCGGTGCTGTGGATCTTCATTAAATATCAGGACACACCTATTGTTAAAGCCAATAACAGGAGTCTCACCTATAGCCTTCTCATTGCTCTCCTCCTCTCTTTCCTTTGCACTTTGCTCTTCATTGGACAACCCGACCAAGTCAAATGTCTCTTGCGACAAATTGCCTTTGGCATCATCTTCTCTGTAGCTCTTTCTTGCATATTGGGAAAAACAATTATAGTGGTCCTTGCGTTCATGGCCACCAAGCCTGGCTCCAAAATTAGGAAATGGGTGGGGAAAAATATGGCCACTGCTATTGTCCTATCTTGCTTCCTGGCTCAATTTAATATATGTATAGTGTGGCTAGCAATTTCCCCTCCCTTCCCAGATTCTGACATGCACTCCATGGTTGAAGAAATTGTCCTGCAATGTAATGAAGGTTCAACCAACATGTTTTATACAGTCCTTTCCTTTTTGGGGTTCTTGACTGCTGTCAGCTTCATGGTGGCTTTCCTAGGTAGAAATCTACCTGACAGCTTTAATGAAGCCAAGTTTATCACCTTCAGCATGTTGGTCTTTTGCAGTGTTTGGGTGTCATTTGTTCCAACTTATCTGAGCACCAAGGGGAAATATATGGTGGCTGTAGAGATCTTCTCCATTTTGGCTTCAGCAGCCGGATTACTGGGTTGCATCTTTTCCCCAAAATGCTACATCATTATTCTAAGACCTGATCTGAACAAGAAGAAGCAACTAATGAAAAAATGAAACTGGTTTTAATCACAAAATCCTTTGAATAAAGCAAAATTGGTTACTTTTAGCATATAGATTTTGTCCCAGTTGGAGATTCTGCATTATTCCTTTATTTTCACTTCAATATGACATACAAACCAATTCACTGAGAAATTTATTTAACAACCTACAGAACCTCTCTGCATTTTTCTTTAAAATGTTACATAATTATTCTGAGTCCTAATTAGAATAGTAAGGAATAAGTAATCAAGAAGATATGAAAAATATTTTAGTGATATAATGTGCCTTAATGTAGAAATGATTTATATCCTGAAGCCTATGAGCATCAAAATATCCCGGCCAAAAAGAAAGAAAATCCTTATATTGTATCACTCATTACACTAAAAGGATCCCTGGTACATGTGAAGCTAAACATTTGTCAACTTTCTGGGTATTTCAAGATGCTGTTAATCTAAGGGATAATGCCTAATTTGTCACTTCAAGGTCTCCAATATTCCCCTTAGTCGTTTTTAAGGTACAGAAAAATTCAAATTAACATCCCTTTCCACAATTCTGAAAGTCTGAGAGACACTTTGGTGTAGCAGGCTAGGTGCTAGGTCAGAAACAAGGGGACCGAGAGTTCTTCTTCTTCATTAATCATGACAACCTAAGAAGTATGTGGATTTGGACCCTGGGGAGAGGTATTTGATCTTAATGATGTTCAAGATCTTCTCAGCCTCCCTGAGAAAGTAGTCTTATTCATGATGACTACTGTCCTACCACTGGTGACTTCTTCAATTTTGATGTCACTATTATTCTTGAACCTTGAATGACATATAATTCTTCCCTACTGATATTTTTTAAAAGATTTTATTGATTTTTATAAGGATGGGAAGGAAAAAGAAGGGGGGATTGAGGTTAGAATACAGCGTGAAGTTGGAGTAGGGGTTGGGGTTTCCCCCAGTAACATTCTTCCTACTGATATTAATGCATAAAGGGGGCATTGATTATTTTGGATTTAGCTGAAAGGTGAAGGCAATAATTGTAGATATCCAATACCTTGTTGCATTCATCTGGGTATTTCATCGGCATAGTCATATGATGAACAATAAAATTTTGGCTCATTTGTTCAACCTGTTTTTTAAATCTATTTTAAAATCTGTTCTATGTGGAGAACAAATCATACTTTACCTATTGATTTATGCAGAAATATTGAAAACTAAAATGGTTTCACAAAAAAATAAGTGTCAATTTATATTTCAGAGTGAGGTAAAGCAAGGTAGTGAGGTACACATGGCCTCATCAATCTACAACTGGAATAGTCATGGCTAGTGTGCCATGTGAGGTACCACAAATGTTTTCCTGATTGCTGCAGGATCTTGAGAACCAGAGATAGCAGAAAGAATATTCTGTTAGCTGTTGTTGTTAGTTGCAGTCATGTCCGACCCATCGCGACCCTATGGACAATGTTCCTCCAGGCCTTCCTGTCCTCTGCCATCTTCTGGAGTCCATTTAAGCTCATGCCTACTGCTTCAGTAACTCCATCCAGCCACCTCCATCCAAGGGACTCGCAGGAGTCTTCTCCAGCACCATAGTTCAAAGGCTTCAATTCTTTGGTGCTCAGCCTTTCTTATGGTCCAGCTTTCACTGCCATACATTGCATCTGGGAAGACCATAGCCTTGACTATATGCACTTTTGTTGGCAGGGTGATGTCTCTGCTTTTTAGTGTGCTGTCTAGATTTGCCATGGCTTTCCTCCCAAAGATCAAGCGTTTTTTAATTTCTTGGCTACAGTCCCCATCTGCAGTGATCTTGGAGCCCAGGAAAATAAAATCTGTCACTACCTCCATTTCTTCCCCATCTATTTGCCAGGAATTGAGAGGGCCAAATGCCATGATCTTGGTTTTCTTAATGTTTAGTTTCAACCCAAGTTTTGTACTCTCCTTCTTCACCCGCAACAAGAGGCTCTTTAGTTCTTCTTCACTTTCTGCCATTAGAGTGGTATCATCTGCATATCTTAGGTTGTTGATGTTTCTTCCGGCAATCTTAATTCCAACTTTTGATTGATCTAGCCCTGCCTTTCTCATGATGTGCTCTGCATATAAGTTAAATAGGCAAGGCGACAGTATACAGCCTTGCCGGACTCTTTTCCCAATTTTGAACCAATCAGTGGTTCCATGTCCAGTTCTCATTGTTGCTTCTTGGCCCGCATATAGGTTTCTCAAGAGACAAATAAGATGGTCTGGTACTCCCATCTCTTTAAGGACTTGCCACAGTTTGTTATGATCCACACAATCAAAGGCTTTAGCATAGTCAATGAAGCAGAAGTAGATGTTTTTCTGGAATTCTCTAGCTTTCTCCATGATCCAGCGTATGTTGGCAATTTGATCTCTAGTTTCTCTGCCTCTTTGAAATCCTGCCTGTACTTCTGGTAGTTCTCGATCCACATACTGCTGGAGTCTAGCTTGTAGAATTTTAAGCATAACTTTACTAGCATGAGAAATGAGTGCAATGGTGCGATAGTTTGAACATTCTTTGGCACTGCCTTTCTTTGGGATTGGAATGTAAACTGATCTTTTCCAATCCTGTGGCCACTGTTGAGTTTTCCAAATTTGCTGGCAAATTGAGTGTAGCACTTTTACTGCATCGTCTTTTAAGATTTTGAATAGCTCAGCTGGAATACTGTCACCTCCACTAGCTTTGTTGTTGCTCAGCTTTTCTAAGGCCCACTTCACTTCACATTCTAGGATGTCTCGATTGACGTCAGTGACCACCTCATTGTGATTATCAGGGACGTTAAGCTCATTCTTGTATAGTTCTTCTGTGTAATTTTGCCACCTCTTCTTAATCTCTTCTGCCTCTGTTAGGTCCCTGCCATTTTGGTCCTTTATCATGCCCATTTTTGCATGAAACGTTCCTTTCATCTCTCCAATTTTCTTGAAGAGATCTCTGGTCCTCCCTATTCTTTTGTTTTCTTCTATTTCTTTGCATTGTTCATTTAAGAAGGCATTCTTATCTCTTCTAGGTATTCTTTGGAATTCTGCATTTAATTGGGCATATCTTTCTTTTTCTCCCTTGCCTTTCGCTTCCCTTCTTTCCTCAGCTATTTGCAAAGCTTCCTCAGACAGCCATTTTGCTTTCTTGCATTTCTTTTTCTTTGGGATGGTTTTGGTTGCTACCTGTTGTACTATGTTGCGAACCCTTGTCCATAGTTCTTCAGGCACTCTGTCTATCAGATCTAATTCCTTAAATCTATTTGTCACCTCTACTGTATATTCAACAGGGATATGATTTAATTCATACCTGACTGGCCTAGTGCTTTTCCCTACTTTCTTTAATTTAAGCCTAAACTTTGCAATGAGAAGCTCATGGTATGAGCCACAGTCAGCTCCTGGTCTTCTTTTTACTGACTGTATAGAGCTTCTCCATCTTTGGCTGCAGAGCATATAGTCAATCTGATTTCTGTGTTGACCATCTGGTGATGTCCATGTGTAGAGCCGTCCCTTGGGTTGTTGGAAAAGAGTGTTTGCTATGACCATCGTATTCTCTTGACAAAATTCTATCAGCCTGTGCCCTGCTTCATTTTGTACTCCAAGGCCAAACTTGCCTGTTATTCCAGTTATCTTTTGGCTTTCTACTTTAGCATTCCAATCCCCCATGATGATAAGGACATCATTTTTTGGTGTTAGTTCTATAAGGTGCTGTAGGGCTTCATAGAACCTGTCAATTTCATCCTCTTCAGCACTGGTGGTTCGGGCATAGACTTGGACTACTGTGATATTGAATGGTTTGCCCTGGATTCGAACTGAGATCATTCTGTCATTTTGAGGATTATATCCCAGTATTGCTTTTCCTACTCTTTTATTGACTATGAAAGCTATTCCATTTCTTCTGAGGGATTCTTGCCCGCAGTAGGATACCTGATGGTCATCTGAATTAAATTCACCCATTCCTGTCCATTTTAGTTCGCTGATACCTAAGATGTCGATGTTCAGTCTTGTCATCTCTTGTTTGACCATGTCCAGCTTTCCTTGATTCATGGATCTTACATTCCAGGTTCCTATGGAGAAAAAATCTTTACAGCATTGGACTTTCCTTTCACCACCAGATACATCCACAGCTGAGCGTTCTTTCGGCTTTGGCCCAGTTGCTTCATTCTTTCTGGCGCTACTAGTACTAGCCCTCTGCTCTTCCCCAGTAGCATATTGGATGCCTTCCGACCTGAGGGGCTCATCTTCCAGCGTCACATCATTTTGCCTTTTGGTACTGTCCATAGGTTTTTCATGGCAAAGATACATAGGGAAAACCCTATGTAAAAGCCTAGGACAGGGCTTTTCAACCTTTTCACCCATTGTACCAATTTTAGAATATGCCAACACCTGGGTACCACCAGTTGCCTAGCAAGGTGTCAAAAACTTGATGATCAAAAAAAAAAGGAAAAAAGTGATGAAGTACAGGTAGTCCTCAACTTACAACAGTTCGCTTAGTGACTTTTTGAAGTTACAATGGCACTGAAAAAAGTGCCCTCCAAGCCGAGCAAGACACCTGCCTGACCACCCGGCGGCGCTCTTCATCCTGTCCGAGGTTTTCATTGTTGTGAGCATTTCTGTTGAGCATTGGCAGCGGGGGTGGGGTGGGGGTTGGTTTGTATTCCCCCAATCTGCTGGGTGGTTGCAGCAGGTTTTGGTCACTTCACATGACCCTGGGACACTGTGACCATCAGTTGCCAAGCATCTGAATGTAAATTACAACACCCTGGGGATGCTGCAATATTCCAGCTGATCGGTGCTTCTTCTGGGCTCAGAAGAAGTGCCAGGATCAGCGCCGAGCTCCAGCTGGAGCCTGGTGCTGATCCTGGCACTTCTGCTGAGCTCTGACAGCCCTGCAGCTCCAGCCATCTCTCGCTCAGGCTTTTGCGGTGCTGCCACCAGTTCAGCTCATTCCCCTCCCCCACTACCACTTTTCTAGGATGGCTGCGTATCACTTGGCAAGTGCCAAAGTACCACAGGTTGTACCCGTACCACTGGTTTAAAAGCCTTGGCCTAGGAGATATGTGGTTCTGGAACTTGTGGAGAGGTGTTTGAAGTTGATGATGTTGGAAATCTTCTTAGCCTCCCTGAGGAAGTAGTCTTATTCATGAAGACTACTGTCCCACCATTGGTGATTTCTTTGATTTTGATGTCACTATTATTCCTGAGACTTGGATGACACCTAATTCTCCCCTAGAGAGATTAGTGTATAAAGGGAGAATTGATAATATTTGGTGGTTGATAAGGTTTAGCTTGGTGCTTAAGGCAATAATTGTACACATCCAATTCCTTGTTCATCTTTATCCATGTATATCCATGCTTGTGATCATCGTAGTCAGCCATTCAGTCATGTCAGACTCTCAGCCACTTTATGAATCAGCACTCCTGAATAAAATAAATGGAAAAGAATAAAATTTTGGCTCATTATCAACTGTGTTCTCTTTATCTGGTTTTAGGATTTAGGTGGAGAAGAGATCATACTATATTTATTAATTTATGCAGAAATATTGAAAACTAAAATGGGTTCACAAACATTTAAGTGTCAATGTATATTTCAAGGTGCCAAGAATTATAGTACGCTAGTGAGTGAGGTAAAGCAAAGGAATTAATACACATGGCCTCCTTAATCTCCTACTGGAATAATCATAGCTGACATGCCATGTGTGGTACCCCAAATGTTTTCCTGAGTGCTGCAGGATCTTGAGAAGCGGAGATAACAGAAGGAACATTCCAAAAATGCCATCTTTTAGTTGAGAAAGCATAAGGCCACCCCCATTCCTGGATAATGTCCTTCTAGAGCTTGAATAAATATAATAGCATTCAAGGTAGATTATGCTATTTATGTATGTATTCATGTATGTATTTCAGTCTTCTTCACTTCCTATCTCGTTCAGAGAGTTGCACAGGGCAGTACATTTTAATCAGTTAAATTAAACATTTAATTGATTAAAGCATTTAAGATTTTCTTTGAAAAAAGCAAAGTATTAAAATTGAACGAAGTATTAAATATTAAGCAAAATTACTGCAACAGGTATATTTCCATTCTTTCCCCCCTCTCGTGATGTTTTATTTTATTTTCTGTTTATGAACTCTTACCCACTTTTTTCTACTTCACGTCTTACTTCCAAGAGTTCATAACAGTGCAGCAATGTCTATTGAGATATGATAAACATGTTTATTTCTGATATTTTTCAAAATACTGCTACAAGGAATGGCACTGATTACTAATTAAGGATAGTTATTGTCCCTTCTTCTCCAAATCTTAAGGGAATTCCAGCAGACACTGTAAAACCTATGACCATGGATTAAAACATTTACATTCTATTAGTATCTGCTTTGAAAAACAGAAGTGCACATAGGGAGGAAAAGAAGGCCTTGTATTTGATCTGTCACTCTTTATTTTCTTAACTTTAGATACAATTCATTATCTTAACCTTAGATAATATTAAGGAATGGTCAGCTTTTCAGTTGAATGGGAACATAGGACCTACTGTTTCAGGTCTACAATGACCACATATTACAGTGAATTGGTTATATTCAGAACACTGCTTTTACTTTTTTTTCCTGTTGTGATGTGCATTTCTCCTCCTTACACCTGCAAAGTTAGTAGTCCTCTTCCAATTGTGCATAAATATTATCAGTCTGGAGATTTAATCATTGCTGCTATTGTTTTTCAGGTTTTCTTTCTTACAAATGAGATCACTTTTCAAAGCCTTCCTTCTAGTGAAATCCTTGATCAGTACCTGTAAGTATCCTACTACTTCTCTTCCTCCTCCTTATTCCACACCTCTTCTTCCCCTCACTGCCACTGAAAAATTGTATTTTCTTTCACTTTTTTTCTTAAATATATTGGTGTCTAGTTGGTTGGTATGACCACTTTCAGTGACCATATTTAGTCATTTTTAATTCTAGACTGCACAAATATTTAATCTGCCCTAATATGGATGTTGAAATTGAAATGAATATTATTAGTTTTAACCATAAGTATATGAATTTCATTCTCCTCAACAAACCTCAACAAAGTCCCTTGTTGAAAGTAAAATGTTTGACTAATCTAAATATCGCAGAAGCTCTCTGGTTAATCTTGAGCTTTTTTGTCTTTTATTTCATCCAGATATAAAACAGGAAACTCTTTAGGGCACTATAGGTTATTCATTGTCTAGGGTGTAAAAAGAAATGGCTTCCTTCTCTTAGAAAATACAGATAACATACAGATAATACTGAATTAGATAGAAAATAGAAAACTAATAGCAGGTTTTTTTTTTCCTGATGTATTTATTCCTACCATCTTTAAACTGAGTTACTCCACTCCTGCCTCTGAAATTTGTTTCCAAGGTTCTACTACTCTTTCTGTGAAGTAATACTTGCTGACAATCATTTTGAACTTCTCTTCTGTCAGTTTCAGATTATGCCCCCATCTTCTCATTTTTTACTTAATATTGAAAATACTTCCTTCTGGAACCTCTTTCACACTCTTAATATATTTAAAGTTTCAATCATGTCCCCCCCTTTTCTCCTGTACTCTAGGCTGAAACAAATTTAGTTTCTCCAATCTTTCCTGATATGTTTTATCCCTCAAACCTTGCACCATTTTATTGCCTATTTCTGGACTCACTTAATCTTAGCAATATTTTTTTAATGAAATCTCTAGAACTGGACCTAGTAGTCCAAATAGAGACTGACAGAATGCTGGCTTTAACTCTATGTTAAGTAGCCACAACTAGGTCAGTGCTTACTGGCTGATACAGACTAGGACTATTATTTGCTAATGACCAAATTGCATGTGTCCAAAACAAACAATAAGCAGTAATTTATATATTTATGAATACCTATCTATAAATTAAAACAGCTGACTATTAATGAAACAGAAATATATTGACCCAGTTTATAACTGTCACTGAAGGTTCATCACTCATAATTACCAGCACACTTTGGCTCTGGCATTTGTTATAAAGGAGATCAATGAAAATGGGCTTTTATCTAACGTTAGCCTTGGTTTCCATATCGCTACTGACTATCCTGAGGAAAGTACAACTTATCATTTAGCAATGGAATTTCTATCTACCAAAGATAAATTTATACCCAACTACAAATGTCATGATGAGACCAACACAGTAGCTGTCATTGGAGGATCCCGTATTAACACCTGTATCAACATGGCAATCACTCTGTGCAACTACAAATTTCCCCAGGTGAGAAACAAAAATGGATCAATATGAGTTCACCATCTATTTATTCCGGTCAAATTTTTGTTATTCAAATGAAATATTTGAGCAAGACCATGAGTAATTCATAATGCCATTTCTTTTTGATTGATGAGTAAAATTGCATATGTCATGTAAAATTAATTTTTGAGCACTCTATTTTTGTATCTCACTGAAATCCAGAAATTGCGTTAAATAAACACTCATGCCTTGTTTTTTTTTAGTTTAGTTTTTTTTTTATGACATCTTGTATTCCAATGTTCTTCTGACTTTTTCCTTATAGATCGCATATGGATCAGCTCCACTGATGAATACTGAAACATCAATGTTTGTCAAATGGATGTTTCCAGATGACAGCCACCAATTTAAAGGAATACTGCACTTATTGTTGCATTTTGGATGGACCTGGGGTGGGTTTGTTTCTCAGTATGACGAAGATAGAGACAGGTTCATTGAAAAAAGACTTTCCATGTTTTCAGAGAGAGGAATCTGTTTTGACTTTATAGAATGTCTTCCCCCAATGATGTATGGTAATGAAGCTGCTGAAATGATAGAAAAGGCAGATAAAATTTACAAAATAATTATGGAGAGTACAGTCATTGCAGTCATCTTATGTGCTGAAATTACAGGCATAGTGCCTTTGAGACTAATGATCTATCTTTTCAATGATGATAATATTCCAAAGGAGAGAAAGGCCAAAGTTTGGATCATAACAGCTCAGATGGAATTCACCTCCATTCTGATGCAAAGACAGTTGCCTATAGATTTTCTCCATGGTGCTCTTTCCTTAGCAATTCATTCCAAGGAGTTGACTGGATTCCAACAATATATGCAGAACAGAAAACCACAAATAGAAAAAGATAATGGGTTCATTAAGGATTTCTGGAAAGATGCATTTGAATGCTCATTCTCCAGTGATATTGCAGATGGGAATGCTGAAAGGATCTGCACTGGAGAAGAGAAGCTGGAGACTCTTCCTAATTCTGTCTTTGAGACAACAATGAATGGACATAGTTATAGCGCCTACAATGCAGTCTATGCTGTGGCACATGCTCTGAAATACATGCGCTCTTCCAAACTCAAAGGGGGTCGAATAATGAATGAGAGGAAATGGAAACTATTCCTGCGATCACCCTGGCAAGTAATGTTGACTAATACAAAATTTGGGGAAATCATAAAATACCAGAATAGGGGGGTTTTGTATTGTTTTGTTTTGTTTTTGTGTTTTCTTTTGTTTTGTTTTTAACAACTATAATGCTTTACATATATTTTTTAAAACCATATGGAATAAATTGGTATTTTTGAATAAAATAAAATTAAAAAGTGAAGTAAAAAAATCTAATGCTTAAACATAGGAACAGTTATAAATATACAAACTTTATTTTATGTCTCAAATAGTATTACAGGATCTTTTTCAATCCATATTTGACTATTTTAAATGTAGAAATGTAATAATTGTTTTGCTATTGGGTAGCATTATAATTCCTTGTCAGCTTAGTTTTGGAGTTACTAAGATTGAAAGGTCCCAAATATGCATTTTCAAAAGTCAGCTGGAATTTCTTTGTTTTTCCATGAAGATTTTTCATTTCAGTTCATAACTGGAAAAGCTTCTTGGGTGAGGAGACAAATGTCTTTACAGAAAAACCAAGGAAGTCCAGTTGTCTTTGAAAAAGCACCTTTGTGACAACCATGACCTGGATGAATGAGAATCTCCAAATACATTTAGATTCAAAGGGAATAATAATAATAATAATAATAATAATAATAATAATAATAATAATAATAATAATAATAGTAGTAGTAGTAGTAGTAGTAGTAGTAGCAGCAGTAGCAGTAATAGTAATAGTAATAGTAATCATCATCATCATCATCAAAATTTCACCTTCCCCTGGATTCTGCCATATTCCCAAGGTAGAAAGAGGATAGGCATGTGGAATTTATTGCTTTCACTTCCTCCATCAAATGTAACCTTTTGTTTATTCGCTTGTCTGCTATCCATTACAATGTAACAAATTGTTTTCTATACTATGCATCTCTGAACTCTTTCCTCCCTTACTGGGCAACTAGGAAAAGGGGTGGGGGAAGAGACACAAACCTCCTGGATCTGGTTTATTTCTCCAAAGGATAATGCCCTCCAAAATCAGCAGGGTATTTTGGATTTGTAAAAACTTTACATTTAATTAAAAGGCAATTTTGTTGGCCATTCATGAAAAAGGACATAGAAGGGACATGGCCCTGGGTTAAGGTTAGGACATGGCCAGCTGCAGAACATGCGCAATGGCTAAGAGGTTGCAAGGGAAGTTGCCCCCCCCAGTTGCAAACCCCTCAGCCCCCTGGAAGGAAAAATCGATGGATTTTATAGTGGAATTACCAGAAAGCAATGGAAACAGTGTCATCTGGGGAGCTACAGATTTGTTTTCCAAACAAGTGCATTTTATCCCTTGCCAAAAGATTCCCACTGCAGAAACCTTAGCAAAACTATTCATACAGCACATTTACAGGCTGCATGGGGCACCCCAACACATCATGTCTGATAGGGGAGTGCAATTAATGTCAAAATTTTGGAAGGAATTTTTATGTCTGTTAGGAACCACTCAGGGACTGTCATCTAGTCACCATCCTCAAGGGAATGGCCAATCGGAATGCTCTAACTCAGTACTTGACCAATACTTAAGATCCTTTATTAATTTCTAGCAAACAAATTGGACGGACCTACTTCCTTTAGCAGAAGTTGCTTATAACAATGCAGTCCACTCCAGCAAAGACTACACTCCTTTCCAAATACCCACAGGTCAAAGTTTCAACCCTATGCCAAAATTAATGCCAAATGAACCAGAAATCCCATCGCTGAAAGAATGGATTGCACAATTGCAAAACACCTGGCCAATCATTAGGAAAGCTTTAGATGAAGCTAGGCAAGCATACAAAGCACAAGCAGACAAAAAGAGAGTCAAACCCACAACATTTAGTGCAGGAGAAATGATATATTTATCTAAAAAAAACCTAAAATCCCTACAGCCCTGTAAAAAACTTGGATCATAATATATAGGACCTTTTCCAATTAAAAGAATCATGAACCCAGTAACAGTAGAATTAGAACTATCCTGAAATCTTAGACAAATACACCCAATTTTTCACTACAGTTTGCTGAAAAGGGAACAACAGTTACCCTTACAGCCAAAAATTCCAACCACCACCTCCAATTATGGTTGAAGGAGAACAACACTTCGAGATAAAAGAAATCATAGATTCTAGAAAGTATCACGGAGCAACTCAATGCCTAGTAGCATGGAAACACTGTCCTTCCTCAGAAAATGAGTGGGTCCAGAAATGTCTTGTCAGAGCACCGAAACTGCTAAAGAGGTTTCATACAGAATATCCCAACACATCAGGCTAACATCTATATTGTTGTTTCTGCTACAGGTGGATCTCTCCTATTGTTGAGGGGGACAGGATTTCACGATCCATTTATATTTCATTTCTATTTTTAAATATATTTTATTGATTTTCCAATATTACACTTATATCTTTGAAAAGCAACGTGTGGTCTGGGTTACAATAGTTCCATTTCATACAGGTACATGTTATTACAAATCCCCAATTTATTGTAGCCAATATTTCCTCTCTCTTTTCCTTTAATACATATTGTCTTTTATCTAAATTAACATACTTCCTTTTTATCTATCAATTATTTAATGATTTCCTTGCATTTGTCAATACTTTTATATATTTTATTTATTTTAACATTTCATCTTTAAGACATCAATCACCTTATAAATTTTCCCAGCTTTAATTTGCATTAATATTAAAGTTAAACATTTGAAGTTTCTCATTTTCATATTTCTAGGTGACCCCACTTCCCTTTATCACAATTCTCTTCAATTCCTAATAATCTAAATACACATCCTATCTATCTCATTTCCATATCAACAGGTTAATAATACAATATAATATTCTTGTTTTCATTATAATTTCCACATACTGTAAATTCAATAACCAAAATTTCTCCCAACATTTAATACATCTTTTCTCTTCTCCTTTATATCTGCTCTCGTGCTTAGACTTATAATTTTATTTTTATCACTACATCCAAATATATTAGTTACATTATATCACTCCTAACATAAATCTTAATCAATTTCATTTAAACAATTCAATATTTCAATTTAATTGTTGATATTTGCACATCTAAGTTTTTTAATTAGCCAATATTTTTATCTGTACATCAAAAATAGTCTCTCATAATCCAAGTACAATCCTGTCTATTTAGATATTTTCCATTTCAGGCCTCTTAAATATGTCCATTCTTCTTCAATCTTATTCTGGCTTTTTTCCTTTGCCATATCATTTTCTGTTTCTTTGCTTCAGGGTCATTAAAGAGTTCTTGTGTTGTAGTATCATATTGAAGTGACCCTCCAATCTCTATTTTTGAAGGGTTGATAATAATACCAAATCTTCTCATTATTTTCTCCTCTTGGTGTAATTGTCCTGGACTGTCTATTTTTTTCTTCCATCTGTTTCTCATTTTGATCTTCAAATTCCTTCTGCTTTATGTAAATAGTTAAATCTTCTGTCAGAGTATTTGATTGTTCAATTTCTTCTGTTATGTTCTGTCCTGATAAATTGTTAGTTATAGTCAATTAAGAAATTTCATGATTATTTATATGGCAGGGATTTCACTGTCTACACTGACCACAAACCTTTCTTGGGGTTGTTCACAACAGACAAACAAACTCCCCACATACTATCTCCAAGAATGTTGAGATGGTCTATTTTTGTCTGCATACAATTTTAAGTTAATTCATAAACCAGGAAAGGAAATGGGCCATGTGGATGGCCTCAGCAGACAACCACTACCACTAATGGATCCTGATCCAACTCCTGTTGCTAAAATATTGTCCATTCAGGACTTACCTGAGTTTCCCCTCCACGCAGGGGATATTGCTGCTGAAACTGCCACAGATAAAATTCTGAGTAGAGTGTTGTCATGGGTATACATGGGCTGGTTGGAAAAAAGTCCAGGCTCTGAATTTCAAAGTTATTTTGTCAGGAGACATGAGTTCTCTGCACACAAGGGCTGCATTTTATAGGGCAACAGAGTCATAATTCCCACTTCATTGAGGGACAGAGTCTTACACTCTTTACATGAAGGCCATCCAGGCATTGTCAAAATGAAAGCCTTAGCGAGAAGCTACCTTTGGTGGCCTGGCCTGGATAAGGCTGTAGAGGATCAGGTTCATGTTTGCTATACATGCCAGCAATGTAGGCCTGAAATGCCTCAGGCCCCAGTTCACAGGTGGGAGGAAACGCATATCCCCTGGTCTAGGGTTCACATAGACTATGCTGGGCCTTTTCAAGGACAGCTTTTCCTGATAGTAGTGGATAGCCACTCAAAATGGCTGGAAGTAGTTCCAGTTCCTAATATGACTACTGTTAGGACCATCTAGATGCTGAGAAAACTCTTTGCAACACATGGGTTGCCTGACGTTTTAGTTTCTTATAATGGGGCTCAATTCACTAGGGCTGAGTTTCAGGCTTTTCTTAGAGCTAACCTCATCTGACATGCTATGTCTGCACCGTTTCATCCTTCTTCGAATGGACAAGCCGAAAGCATGGTGAATAAAGTGATGTATAGTGTTGTGACAATTGTACCATTACCTACAGAAATTAGGGCATTTTGAAACTGCCTTTACTGCTTGTAAGCATGTTCATGAGACATTGTTTAATCTCATTGTAGTCCCTACAATAATGGCACATCTGTAAAGGTCACCTAATGTCATTGGAGCCACCTTGAATTTATAAGCATTATTAATTATTATTTTATTATTTTATTATGGTTGTTGGGAATGATTCATAGGTCTTGACTGCTGTTAAGCTTATTAAGGGGTATTATAGCATGATTTTAGGAGGGAGGGTGTTATGTATTGGGCTTGTGGCATTACACCACGTGCATTGCTGGAGAGCTAACCGCTCTCCAGCAACCCAGACAGGCCATCTCTGGTCCTGCAATTGGTCAGCCCCAGGCGGCAAGCACGAGTTCAAACCTATTGGCTGCCACCTTAGGGCTAGGCTATATATTGTGGCTGGGTGCGGCCCAAGCTCAAGTACAGTTCCAGCAAGAATAAAAGAATGAGTTTCTCTGTACTCAGCCTTGTGTCATCATTCCTGCTTACCAGAGCCCACGACGTAACAGGGGCACTGGGAACTATGTCCAAAAACTTTGCAAAATACTTCAAGGAATTGCAGCTTCCCGCAATAACTCCAACAAAGCTACAAAACACTGCGCTACTCAGAACATCTTACATTTTAAGGAGAGACCTGGTTGATGCCTAGGATGGTGGTAGCAACCGCCGTCAACCATTAGTGCCAGTCAATTTGAGTGTTCAGTTGACTGAGTTTCATGTTTTATGAATAAAAGTTTTATAATAATAATATATCAAGAAATTGCAGCTTCCTGCAATAACTCCAGCAATGCTACAAAAAACTGTGATACTCGGAACATCTTACATTTTAAGGAGATAACTGGTTGATACCTAGGATGTTGGAAGCAACCATGTCAAGCATCAGCGCCAATCAATTTGAATGTTCAGCTGACTGAGGTTCGTGTTTAATGAATAAAAGATATAATGATATTGAAATGACAAAAAATAGAAATAGAAAAATAAAATAGAAATAACAAAGTTGTCAATGAATCAAAGGAAAAACATTTCAAGTTTGTTTGTTTGTTTGTTTTCAAAACTAACACCTGGACTTACCTCTGTATGGAAGTAAAAGCCATTTTGTCTTAGATTTGTCTATGTCAGAGAATTCTGTTGCTTACACCTTTTTACGATCCTGTAATCTCTGAATTTGGGGTAGAGTCAGGGCAACTGAATGGAGCTGACCATTTACTGGCCAAGATGCCATTCCTGACACCACATGGAGTTTACAGCAGACATTTTCTCTTTCCACTCTGATTGAGAAACATCTGTCACTGCCAAGGATTGAACGCTCAGTCTCCACCACTAGGCCACCAGGCTGCTCTCTATCTTGCCTAAACGATATGGCAGAACACTGAAATACCCATTTTTGAAATATATTTCTTTACCAGTTTGAAATTGCTGTAGACTGAAGCAGATTTGAATAGCTTACCTTTCTATAAGCCTAGACCAAATGGAAAGAAACAAATCAAGATTTTCCCATTCCCTTCAAAGTTTCCCAATAACTTTCTATCTCTCTCTTTCTTTTTCTCTTCTTCATTTAGCTTCACCATTTTTTGCAACAAGTCTCCTTTAACAACAGTGCTGGAGAACAGGTTTCCTTTGGCCCCAATGGGGAACTAGAAACTGGATTTGATATTTTCAATTGGGTCACATTTCCAAACAAGTCCTTTCTGAAAGTCCAACTTGGAAAGTTTGATTCCACGGGTCCCCCAGACAAGGTCCTCACCATTTCTAAAAAAGAAGCCATTTGGCCTCTCATATTTAACCAGGTGAGTCTCATTTTTCCTTGTTTCTGAAATTATTAGCCACTGGTCCATTGAAGTAAATGATTAAATAACCACAACTACAGCAACGCTAACAATAAGCAAAACTTTAGCAATCCATATGCTCTTGATCACAGGTAGTCCTTGACTTACAACAGTTCATTTAGTAACAGGTCACAGTTACAACATTGAAAAAAAAGAGGTATGATCATTTTTCACATTTACTTTTTTTAATTATTTTAATTCCATTTATATCCCGCCCTTCTCCGAAGACTCAGGGCGGCTTACAAGCTTAGCAGTAGCCTTCATTCTATGTATATGCCTGCTTATTAGGGCTTTCACACACACCCCAAGCGGCATTATTACAAAGTCAGCTTAATTGCCCCCAACAATCTGGGTCCTGTTGCACCATCCCCATGGCCATGTGATCAAAGTTCAGATGCCTGGCAACTGACTCATATTTATGACAGTTGCAGTGACAAAGTGACAAGATGAGAAGGAAGGAAGCAAGATTCACATGGGGAACAGGTGGGATCTTATCTTAGTCCAATAACCATCTCCAGAATCATACATCCGCTTTGAAGCTCCAGGCAAGTTCTCAGAATGAGGTCTTCAGGCCCTTTGGATTGCCCAAAAGATGAGTGGGTATTTTTATTTTTGAATGTGACATAAACACATGCTACTAAAGTCAAAGAGGTGTGTGTGCATCTCTGTGTGGGACCTCAGTCCTTCTTGAGCTTGGTTGTTCTCTTGCAGACATTTCATTACCCAAACTAGATAACGTCATCATTGTGGTTTCAAGATCAAAGTGCACTAGGACCCCTCATTTCAACCCAGCTATGAATATTCTCCTTTACTGTGATCAGAGAGATGGCTTAAGATTATATATCCAAAATATTTCTTTTGTTCCAATGCTAAGCTACATTAGTATACACAATGTATTTCTAAAATATTTTAGAGATATACTTACTTTATGATAAATAGAATGATTTAGGGAATATACTGTACAAATTTCATAATTTTGAGACTTCAGAATAAATCATTTAATGACCTCCTCTGGTTGGTGAAAAAGTTGAAACTTCAAGAAATGGTTAAATTAAATACATTCATTACAGAAAATAAAATATCTACAGTTATAGCTGAATGGACACATCTTATATGTTTTTCATGAAAGAAGAAAAATGCAATTATACTCTGTAGTTTCAATTATTGGGGGAAAAATGGATAATCCTAGGGTCAGAGATAATTTTTTAATAATACTTGTATTGCTGAAAAAATAAATTGGGAGCTTCTTCCTATTTTTATCAAATTTTTCCACTTTTATTTTTCCCTCATTTGTTTTTTTTTCTTTATTCTTTATATTCTGCATTCATTTGTTAGTTTCTGTATTACATTTAAAAATTTTAATAAATGACCCCCACCAAAATAAGATACAATAGGGAAATTTTGCTGGAGACTTTATCTATCCATCTTGCTATCTAAGCTATTGATGCTAATACAGGTAGAATAATATCACTGGATGCAATCAAGAATTTAAATGGCTTTCTTCAACTCATTAAAATAGTTTGTAGAAATTCTGTTTTTGAAATATATTTCAAATATTTATTTATTTATCTTCATTTTATTTTATTTATTGCATTTGTTTGCCACCCATGTCACCAGAATCTTTGGGTAGTTTAGAACATTTAAATGAAATCATACATATATCTATAAATATACAAAATCATATTAAATATAATATATATATGAAAATATATTCAAATATATGATTCAAAAGCAAATATTTTTTGCTGGGGATTGTATTGTCATTTATCTATCTATTATCTATCTATCTATCTATCTATCTATCTATCTATCTATCTATCTATCTATCTATCTATCTAATCATTTAACTATTCAAACATAAAGCAGAAGCATTCCAAATGAGACTGCACATTACCTATAAAAGTCATTAAAAGGGAGGAGAATACATATTTTTTTCCTTAATAATAAATTATAAACTAAACGGTGAGCGATGAAATATGATAGAAAAATTGTTTCTTATCTGTTTCTACATTTGTAAGGCAGAATTTTACATGTTATGCATATTTTGTACAGGATTGTAATATCACATTTGCATGTTAGGTGGCCCTATAATTTTGCTGTGTTAAAGTATTTATCCTTTTTATAGAACTCTTTTTATTCTACTGGCGAAAGTCTGTAATAAGGATATTTGATTTCATTTGACACAAACCCAAAAATGGGACCTCAAGCAGAGCATCCTCTGAGGAATCCAGAATTAAATATTTTCCCACATCAGCTTTGGCTACCTTGCCCCAAACTGATTTTAGAATGCAGGGAAAAATCCATTGATGAATATAATATGTATGAAATAAGAAGCAGTTGAAGATACAATGGGGAGTTCACATCAGGAAGAAAACTGGAAAATTTAGCATTAATTTTTGAATTAGATATGAAGAGTTTGTACGTATATAATTGATGAAAAGAACAATTTCCCCAAAAAAATTATCTGTGTGGATATTCTGATTTTATTTCTGAATAGACACTACCTCTTTCCATCTGCAACAAGGAGTGTCCTCTTGGCCATAGCAAGATAAAAGTGGAAGGAAAATTATCCTGCTGCTATGACTGCAAACCATGTCCAGCAGGAAAGATTGCTGACCAATTGGGTAAGCAAAGGAATATATTAAATCTATCCATGATATAATAAATATAAATGGGTGCTGAATTTTAAATAAAAGTTATGGTGATTGAAAAGTTTGAGCTTCACATCATATTGAAAGTGTATCAATAGTTTTTTTTTTCCCCCAAGGTGATTTTGCATGGTAATTTTTCCCATGGTTGTTACTTGTTTTCACCCTCTGTTCTACCCAAGTTATTGATTTATTGACTTTCTTATATTTTATTTTGTTTCATCATGAAAGGTAAAATACAAAACAGAAAAAAGCAGAAAAAAATGTGAAGAGACATTTTGCACTAACAACAACAAAAATGAAAGAATAGTGACCTAAAAAAAGAGAAAAAGGTGGTCCAAATTTCAAGTAAATTTAACATTTAACATATACAATCCACTCTGGCTTGGTACTGAAAAAAAAGAAAAAAATACAAAAAAGTTATTGATGGATTGATTGAATGATTCTAGAATTTATAAGGGTGCCTATGTCATATAATAAGCCTAGGAGGCTTCCCACAATCTTTAGAAACAGAAATAATAACTTAAAAAGTCACCCTCGTTATGAGCTGCCAGACAAATCAAACTCCTGAGTCAATCTCCATGTTGCTCCAACACTTTTGGGGAAGAACAAGATTTTCCCAGCCTGCTACAACAATAAAATTTAGGAATACCTCATAATTAAGGTGGAATTGTATAAAAAAAATGATAGATACCTCAGACCACATACAACTCTGAACTCCCAGAAGACAATAATTAAACAAAAAAAAATCTAGAACATAGACATATTTGACATATTGGTAAAGATAGATAACATTGAAGAGTTGAGGTCTCATCTATATGTTTGCCCAATGACATGCAATGATTTAATGTTGATAAACAGCTACTTCAAATGTGTATGGTAAGCCACTAGGATCAAGAACAGCTCATGCAGGAGTAGTAGAACTAGGTGAGTTAAGTGCATGGGCCACTGCATTGCAGACCAGTTACGGATTTTTTTAAAAAAAATCCATTTATATCCCACCCTTCTCTGAAGACTCAGGGCGGCTTAAAAGCTTAGCAGATTTGAAATGGTCTTCAAGGGTAGCACCATATAAAGGGACTGCATAATCAAATGAGGAGCATGGTAAATCTACAGAGTGCTGTAAAATCAGGGCACACTGAAAATGAAATAATGTTTCTATGAATGGTCTCTTTTTCAGACTTAGATGACTGTTTCCCATGTCCAGAGGACCAATATCCGAACAAAAATAAGGATAGTTGCCTTCCAAAAAGAATAGTTTATTTAACTTTTCAAGAACCTTTGGGGATTTCTTTGGCAGTGATTGCAGTCTCCTTTTCTGTCATCTCAGCTGTGGTGCTGTGGATCTTCATTAAATATCAGGACACACCTATTGTTAAAGCCAATAACAGGAACCTCACCTATAGTCTTCTTATTGCTCTCCTCCTCTCTTTCCTTTGCACTTTGCTCTTCATTGGACAACCTGACCAAGTCAAATGTCTCTTGCGGCAAATTACCTTTGGCATTATCTTCTCTGTAGCTCTTTCTTGCATATTGGGGAAAACAATTATAGTGGTCCTTGCTTTCATGTCCAACAAACCCGGCTCCAAAGTTAGGAAATGGGTTGGAAAAAAGATGGCCACTGCTATCGTCCTATCTTGCTTCCTGGCTCAATTCAACATTTGTATAGTGTGGCTGGCAATTTCCCCTCCCTTCCCAGATTCTGACATGCACTCCATGGCTGAAGAAATTGTCCTGCAATGTAATGAAGGTTCAACCACCATGTTTTATACAGTCCTTTCCTTTTTGGGGTTCTTGACTGCTGCCAGCTTCACGGTGGCTTTCCTAGCAAAGAATCTACCTGACAGCTTTAATGAAGCCAAGTTTATCACCTTCAGCATGTTGGTCTTTTGCAGTGTTTGGGTGTCATTTGTTCCCACTTATCTGAGCACCAAGGGGAAATATATGGTGGCTGTAGAGATCTTCTCCATTTTGGCTTCAGCAGCTGGATTACTGGGTTGCATCTTTTCCCCAAAATGCTACATCATTATTCTAAGACCTGATCTGAACAAGAAGAAGCAACTAATGAAAAAATGATACTAATTTTAACACCAGATCCTTTGAATAAAAGCCAAATTGGTTACTTTTAGCATATAGATTTTCTTTCCCCCAGCTTAAGATTCCCTGCATCCTTATATCAATATGATGGAAAAAACAATATACTGAAAAGTTCCTTTAATAAGCTATAGAACTGCTCTGCATCTTTTCTTTGAAAAATTAAATTACTATTCTCAGCCCTAACCAGAATAGTAAGGGATAGCTAATCAAGAAGATGTTAAAAATATTTTAGTTATATAATGTACATTAATGTAAAAATAAATGGATGTAAATGCTGAAGCCATAGGCTTCACAACATCCCTCCCAAAAAGAAAGAAAATGCCATTATTATATCACTCATAACACTAAAAAGATCTCTGGCACATATGAAGCTAAACATTTGTCAGCTTTCTGAGTGTTTCAAGATGCTGTTAATAAAAAAAAATTCTAAGGTATACCATGAGTCCCTTCCTTGACACTTCAAGGTCTCCCAATATTCCCCTTATTCATTTTTAAGGGACAGGAAAATTAAAATTAAAATCCCTTTCCACAACCCTAAAAGTCTGAGAGCCACTTTCCTGTAGAATGCAATGTATTAGGGAAGGAACAATGGGACTAAATGTTCTTGTTTTCCTTTAGTCATAAAGGAAATATGTTCAAACACCTCGGCCAATGTTGTTCTGGAACCTGGGCCGAGGTGTTTGAAGTTGATGATGTTGTAGATCTTCTTCTCAGCCACACTGAGAAAGTACCCTTATTCATGAAGACTACTCTCCCACCAATGTTGATTTCTTTAATTTTGATGTCACTATTATTCCTGAGCCTTGGATGATATCTAAATCTTTCCTACTGAGATTAGTGCATAAAGGGAGCATTGATTATTTGGAATTTAGCTGGATGGTGAAGGTAATAATTCTGGACATCCAATTCTTTGTTGCATTCATCTGGGTGCATTGTCATCGTCATAGTCAGCCACTCAGTCACATCTGATCCTTGGCCCTTCTATGTATCAGCAGACCTCAATAAATAAATGAACAAGAATGTTTTTTTCACTCATTTATTCAACTGGGTTCTCTTTATCTATTTTTAGATTTGTTCTGTGTGGATGACACTTTACGAATTGATTTATACAGAAATATTAAAAACTAAAAAGGGTTTACAAACATTTAAGTGTCAATGTATATTTCAGGGTGCCAAGAATTATAGTACAATTATGAGTGAAGTAAAACAAGGGTAGTACACATGGCCTCATCAATCTGCCCCTGGAATATTTATAGCTGGTGTACATGTGTGGTACCACAAATGTTCTGCTGACTGCTGCAGGATCTTCAGAACTGGAGATAGCAGAAGGAAAATTCTGTTAGTTGAGGAAACATAAGTCCACCAGAACAGGATCAACCTTTCCAAAGGTTCATAACAGTGCAGCTATGTCTATTGAGATATGATAAATATGTTACCTTCTGATACTTTTCAAAGTGTGTGGTATCACAAATGTTCTCCTGACTGCTGCAGGATCTTGAAAAGCAGAGATAGCAGAAGGAACATTTTTTTTTATTTATTTATTTAATGGGACTTATATGCTACCTTATCTCCCAAAGGACTCAGGGCGGTTAACAACAGTAAAAATACGAGAATACAAATATTAAAATTAAAATTAAACTATATCTATAGCCCCGATTAATAAAACCTTAAAACCAGATTAAAAACCTGGTATCATGGTTTTATCAGTCCAGGTTCGTATCATCAAATGGTATCATCATTCCAGGTCGGCCTGTTGGAAAAGCAATGTCTTAAGGTCACGACGAAAGGACCAGAGGTCTGGGGTCATCCGGAGCTCCAGGGGAAGCTGATTCCACAGGGCAGGTGCCCCCACAAAGAAGGCCCTCCCCCTGGGGGTCGCCAGCTGACATTGTCTGGCCAACGGCACCCTGAGGAGGCCCTCTCTGTGTGAGCGCACAGGGCAATGGGAAGTCCTTCCTGGGAGCAGACGGTCCTGAAAGTATCCCGGGCCTAAGCCATGTAGGGATTTAAAGGTAAGAACCAGCACCTTAAATCTCACTCGGAGAGCAACTGTTAACCAATGCAGCTCACGCAGGAGGGGTGTAATATGGGAGTATTGGGATGCTGCCATCACAACCCGCACAGCCGCATTCTGCACCAGCTGAAGTCTCCGGGTTGTCTTCAAGGGCAGCCCCATGTAGAGAGCATTGCAGTAATCAACATGGGAGGTAACGAGTGCATGAGTGACTGTATGTAAAGTATCTTGGTCCAGATAGGGCCGTAACGGGCACACCAGGTGAACCTGGGCAAATGCCCCCTTGGCCACGACTCCTATATGATCTTCTAAACTGAGTCGTGCATCCAGGAGGATGCCTAAGTTGAATGCCCTATCAACGGGAGGTAACACCTCTCCCCACATAACCAAAGATGGAACATCCTGGACTACACGAGATGCTGGTACATAAAGCCACTTGGTCTTGGCCGGGTTGAGTTGGAGCCTTTTCTTCCCCATCCAGATTTGTACCACTTCCAGGCAATATGACATCGCGTCAAGGGCATCACTAGGTTGGTTTGGGGTAGAGATGAAAAGCTGGGTATCATCAGCATATTGATGATACCTTACCCCGAAATCATGGATGATCTCACCCAGTGGCTTCATATAGATGTTGAACAGGAAAGGAGAGAGGACTGACCCCGGGGCACCCCACAATTGAGGGGTCTCAAGGTTGACCTCTGCCCTCCTGCTAACACCATCTGTGAGCGGCCTGAGAGGTAGGAGGAGAACCACCGTAAAACAGTGCCTCCCACTCCCAACCCCCCTAGCCGTCGCAGCAGGATACCATGGTCGATTATATCAAAAGCAACTGAGAGATCTACTAGGACCAGGACAGAGGAATAACCCCTATCCTCGGCCCTCCAGAGATCATCCACCAGCACGAACAGTGCTGTTTCTGTGCTGTACCTGGGCCTGAAACCTGATTGGTATGGATCCAGATACTCAGTTTCCTCCAGGACCAGCGGGAGCTACCGTACCACCACGCTCTCAAAAACCTTTGCAAGAAAGCAAAGGTTGGAGACAGAATGAAAATTATTCAAAATAGCTTGGTCCAAGGCAGGTTTCTTGAGGAGGGGCCTCACCACCACCTCCTTCAAAGTGGCAGGGAAGCACCCTTCACTCAAAGAAGCATTAATCACTGCCTGGAGCCAGCTTTGTGTGACCTCCTGAGTCGCATAAACCAGCCAGGAGGGACACGGATCCAACAAACACATGGCGGCACTTAATCTACCCATGATCCTGTCCACTTCATCCGGAGTCACAGGGTCAAACTCCTCCCAAATAATGTCGGCAAGACCCGTCATTTCCCCCTCATCAGATACTGCCCAGTTGGAGTCCAGACCGGTCTGGATCTGAGCGATTTTTGTCAGCAGATGCTGACTAAACTCCTCAGCTCATCCTTGCAAGGGGTCCTCCCCCGTCCCTGATTTAAAAGGGAATGGGTCACCCTAAACAGGGCAGCCGGGCGATTATCATGCTTTGCCACCTCCATTGCCACAAGGTAAGATCTGGTAAAAGATTTTAACTGTGTTCAGTCAGATTTGGACCAACTGGATCTCCAAAATGCTCTCTAGGCTCCTCCTCTGGCGCTTCATCTCCCGTAGATCCACGGAAAACCAAGGGACCAACCGGGATCTGTGCCGGGTAAGAGGCCACAAAGGCACAATGTTGTCGGGAGCCTCAGAAGCAGTCTGTTGCCAGGCATCAACCAAGGTCTCAACTGGGCTGTGGGAAAGGGAGGCAGGGATCAATCCAAGTGCCATATGAAACCTTTCTGTATCCATCAGGCACCTGGGGCGGAACCACCTGGTCGGTTCCGCCTCCCAGCAGCGGGAGGTGGCATAATGGAGGCCCCACTGCATGAGATAATGATCTGTCCATGAAAGGGGTTGAATGGTTGGAGAGACCCCACCCAGACCACTAAGCCACTGCCCGGAGATAAAAATAAGGTTGGGTGTGTTTCTCCCCTCATGGGTCAGACCCTGAATAATATGGGTCAGGTCCATGGTCATCATGGAAGCCATGAACTCTCGGGCCACCCCTGATGTCCCACCCCAGGGAGGGCAGGTTGAAATCCCCCAGAACCATAAGTCTAGGAAACTCAACCAGCAACCCCGAGAGAGGGTCGAGTAGCCTGGGCAGGGCTGTTGCCATGCAGCTGGGAGAAAGGTACACGAGCAACAGGCCCAGCTGATCTCCAGGGCCCCACCTCAGGAGGAGGGACTCACCTACACCTATCTGAGGGGCAGTGGCCTCCTGTGGACAAAGGTCCTCCTTAATAACAACTGCCACACCACCACCCCTACCCTGACCCCAAGGCTGATGCAGCACACGAAAACCTGGTGGGCATAATTCAATCAGAGGGACTCCTCCCTCTGGGCCTAACCAAGATTCCGTAATGCATGCGAGATCTGCGCCTTCCTCCTCAATCAGATCCCGGAAGAGGGGAGCTTTATTCACAACAGACCTGGCATTCAAATATATCAACCTGAGCTCAGGTATCTCCCCTTCCCCACCCCCGGGAAAGCAGGTTGAAACCATAGGGTCAGAGCGCACCACTGCTCGAAGACAGTGGGGGTGCGATCCCAGATTCCAATATGGCCCTCTGTTCATCCATCTGTCACCATTCCCTATCACCATGGGGATCGCTCTTCCCACCCCGACCCCTCGGGCCCCATGACCCCCCTGGCCCCCTTACCGCCACGACCGTCAACCAACCTGGACTGGAGTAGATCCGGCGAAACCCCCCCATCTTTCTGCCAGGCCTTACATTCCTCCCCCCTCCCTAACACATTACAAAGTTTAAAAAGAAAACCCCAAAGCCTCCTTTTCGTGCCATGCCACCTCTCAGGGTCCCAAAACCCATCATTAAGGAACCAGTGGCATAGATTAGAGGGCCACACCCAGGAGAGGGGGGAACTCTCTCAAGGCAAACAGTTCACCCGTCGAATAAGCCATTGTTGGAAATAAAAAGCAGGAAGGAATGGATCGGCAAGGACAAATAAAATAATAATAATAATAATAAATCCACAAAACTGGACAGTGACTCCTGAGCATGGTCGCCCTCTCACAGTGACCATGATCTTCCAGTTTCAGGGAGAACGACTATCCAGCTCTGGGCAGGTTGCAGAGAGGGAAAGGTCCGATGACTGGGTAAAGATTATAAAGTCAGTTTATCGGTGAAGGCATTCACAGCTCCGGCGATGGACAGGAGTAAACAAATCTCGGGGTTCAGGTTCCAGGCCCAGCCAACAACAGCTGGGCCCCCCTGCTGCCCCAAATCACTGAGCCCCACTGCCAACACCTCCGAAGCTGCCAAAGATGTCAAAATGGCAGCAACAAAATCCGGGCCAGTCATCACCTCCATCTCTCAAGTATAGGTTGTGACCAAAGAGGAGCTGTGGTAAAACTCAGGGCACAGATGTCATCACGGAAGATGGAGGAGGCTCAACTCTGTTCTTCAATATGGTCTCCAAGGGGCCAATGCAGCCTCAGGCGCCCCAGGCATTAGGTGCCAACAAACTGCTCCATAGGGCCCCCGCAGAAGAGGGAAGCCATCTGCCGTCCAGCTCATCACTCAGCGCCATGAGCCACGGGTGCAGCCTCGATGTTGTCTCAGGCCTTGGATGCCTCGAGTGCCTCGCCATCCAGCTCACTCCACCTCCATCCTCAAGTGGCCTCATTGGATGTCTGCACCCTCCAAAAATGGCCCCAAAAGGGCCTCCATGGAGGGGGAAGCTCGCTCTTGGCCCGTCGAACAGCTCACCTCCACCCTCCAAGTAGCCTCCACTGAAGGGGAAAGCTCACCGATTGAGCCATCAGTTAGGCATTTGGGGGACACAGGCCCCAGGCGCCTCGCCACTCGGGTCGCCCAACCTCCATCCTCCAGTGGCCTCAAAAGGGGTCGCCACAGCCCTGGGAGCTCCCTCTGCCCAGCTGAGGCCGCATGGCAATCAAGAGCCCCATTAATGTCCAGAAAGCCGAAACTCACCCTCCTGCATCTGGCTCTCAGCCACAGGCCGCGGCCATCTTCTTCAGAGGTAAAAAAAAAAATTCCCATCTGTTAGTTGAGGAAACATGAGTCCACCGGAAAAGGTTCAAATCCCATTCCACATGCCCATTTCCAATTGACTCTATTTTCTTCATTCCAGGATGATGACCTTCTAGAGCTTGAATAAATTATAGTATTCAAGGTAGATTCTGATATTTATTTATTTATTAGTTTGTTTGTTTTTTTATTTATTATTAGTTTGCTTGTTTGCTTGTTTTCTTGCAGCAATGTCTTTTGAGATATGATAAACATGTTTATTTCTGATATTTATTAAACTTCTGCTGCAAAGAATGCTTTGATTACCAACTAAGAATAGTTATTATCCCTTCTCCTCCAAATCTTAAGGGAATTCCAGCAGACACTGTAAAAACTATGACCACAGATTAAAACATTTGCATTCTATTAACATCTGCTTTGAAAAACAGAAGTGAATGTAGAGAGAAAAAGAAGGACTTGTATTCCATCTGTGATAATTTATTTTCTTAGCTTTAGATAAAGTTCATTATCGTAACGTTAGATAATATTAAGGAATGGTCAGCTTCTCAATTGAATGGTAACATACGATCTATTGTTTGATGTCTGCAATGATTAAAGTGAATTAGTTATATTCAAAACATCGGTTTTACTGTTTTTTTTTCCAACTGTGATGTGCGTTTCTCCTCCCTACACCTGCAAACTTAGTAGTCCTCTCCCAATTGTCCATAAATACTATCAATCTGGAGATTTAATCATTGCTGCTATTATTTATCAGGTTCTCTTTCTTATGAATGAGGTCACTTTTCAAAGCCTTCCTACTGTTGATCTCCTTGATCAGTACCAGTAAGTATCCTACTAGTTCTCCTCGTCCTCACAGCACACCTCCTCTTCCCCCTCATTGCCACTAAAAAGCTGTATTTTCTTTCACTTTTATGCTTATATATATATTTGCTTGTCAATCAGTTTGACCATATTCAGTCATTCTTAATTCTAGACCGCACAAATGCTTAATCTTTTCTAATACTGATCTTGAAACTGAGATGAGTATTATTAGCTTTAACCATAATCTATATGAATTTCATTCTCCTCAAGGAAGTTCCTTCCTTAAACGAAGTCCCTTGTTGAAAGTAACAAGTTGGACTAATCTGAGGGGTCCTTGGTGCTCTCTGAGCTTGATTGTTTTATTTCAGATGATTCATTAGGCTAACTAGGTAACATCTTCTGTGCTGATAATGCAATGAAACATCTGAAGAAAAATAGCAAACTCAGAGAGCACCAAAGATGCCTCATTTCAACCCAGATTTACAAATATTCTCCTTGTTTCATAAAATCTAAACATTGCAGAAGCTCTCTGGTTAATCTTAAGGAGGGTTTTTTTAGTTATTATTTTATCCATATATCAAACAGGCAACACTTAATGTATAATTTAGGTTACTACACATCTACATTGTAAAAAGGAGCTGGCTTCCTTCAAATAGAAAATACAGATAAGATATAGATAATACTGAAATCAGATTGAAACATAGAGAATTGATAGCAGATTTTTTTTTCTGATGATGAACATGTGTTTATCCCCTCCATGTTTAAACTGGTGATTGATGCATTGGTTACTGGTGATTGATTGGTTATGTGGTACTACTATTCTTTCTGTAAAGTTAATACTTTCTAACAATAGTTTTGAACTTCTCTTCTGTCGGTTTGAGATTAGGCCCCCATGCTTTTATGTTTTAATTAATATTGAGAATGCAGCCTTCTAGAACCTTATTCACACTTAAAATATAGTTAAAGAATTTAGCCATGTCCTTCGTTTCCTTCTGTCTTCTAGACTGAATATATTCAGTTCCTCTAATATTTCCTGATGTTTTTTCTCCCTCAAACCTTGCAGCTTTTTTATTTTTTATTTTCCCTTTTCTGGACTCGCTCATTCTTATCAATATTTTTTTAAGTTACATCACCAAAACTGTACACAATATTTCAAATGATGTCGGACTAAATATGAGCCTTAACTCAATGTCAAGTAGACACAAATAGGAAGTGCTTCATGGCTGATATAATCTAAGGCTATTATTTGATAGTGACCAAATGCCAGGTGTCGAGAACAAACAATCAGCACTAATTTATATCTTTATGAATACATATGTATAAATTAAAATAGCTGTCCAATTCTGAAACAGAAATATATTGACAAGGCTTATAACTTTCCCTGAAGGTTCATCACTCATAATTACCAGCACACTTTGGCTCTGGCATTTGCTGTAAAGGAGATAAATGAAAATGGGATGTTACCTAATGTTACCCTTGGTTTTCACATTGCTACCGACAGTCATGAGGAAATTACAACTTATCATTTGGCAATGGAATTTCTATCTACAAAAGGTAAATTTATACCCAACTACAAATGCAATGACCTGAACAATACAGTAGCTGTCATTGGAGGAGCCTATAATAAGATCTGTACAAACATGGCAATCATTCTGTGCAACTACAAATTTCCCCAGGTGAGAGATACAAATTTCAATCAATATGAAATGTTCACTAGCTATTTACTCTATTCAAAACTTCGGTCATTGAAAAGAAATATTTGAGCAAAACTATGAGTAAGTCATAAGGCTATCCCTTTTTACCTGATGAGCAAAACTGCAGATGTCATGTAAAACTACTTTTAAGCATCCTATATTTGTATCCCACTCAAACCCAGAGATTGGATTAAATCAACAGATGTGATTTGCTTTTTATTTTCTTTTTCTTTATTTTGGAAGATACCCTGTATTCCTTTGTTCTTCTGACTTTCTCCATTTAGATCACATATGGATCAGCTCCATTGATGAATACTGAAACATCAATATTTGTCAAATCGATGTTCCCAGATGAGTATCACCAATTTAAAGGAATACTGCACGTATTGTTGCATTTTGGATGGACCTGGGTTGGGTTTGTTTCTCTGTTTGATGAAGATAGAGACAGGTTCATTCAAAAGAGATTTTCCATGTTTTCAGAGAGAGGAATCTGCTTTGACTTTATTGAATGTCTTCCCCAACTGGTGTACGGTAATGAAGGTGCTGAGTGGATAGAAAATGGAGGTAAAATATTCAAAGTAATAATGGAGAGTACAGTCATTGCAGTCATCTTAAGTGCTGAAATTACAGGAATAGTCCCTTTGAGAGTAATTGTCTATTTTTTCAATGATAATAATATTCCACAGGAGAGAAAGGCCAAAGTTTGGATCATGACAGCCCAGATGGAATTCACCTCCATTCGGATGCAAAGACATCTGCCCATTGATTTTCTCCATGGTGCTCTTTCCTTTGCAATTCATTCCAAGGAGTTGACTGGATTCCAACAATTTATGCAGGCAAGAAACCCAACCCTAGAAAAAGATGATGGATTTATTAGGGATTTCTGGAAACATGCATTTGAATGCTTATTCTCTAGTCATATTACAGATGGGAATGCTGAAAGTATCTGCACTGGAGAAGAGAAGCTGGAGACTCTTCCTAATTCTGTATTTGAGACCACCATGAATGGACATAGCTACAGTGTTTACAATGCAGTCTATGCTGTGGCACATGCTCTGAAGGCCTTGCGATCTTCCAAACATAAAGGGGGTCGAAAAATGGATGAGAGGAGATGGAGGCTCTTCCTCCAATCACCCTGGAAGGTAATGTTGGCTAATAGAAAATTTGGGGAAATCATCAGGTACCAGCATAGGAGACCAGTTTTATGTTTTGCTTTGTTGTTTTGTTTTAACTGTTAGAATGCTTTAAAGATAGGTTTGAAATCTATATGGAAATACTTAATATTTTCATATGAAAGAAAATAAAATAAATATATGAAAGTATAAGGCTTAGATCGAGACACAGTTAGAATACCTGACATAAAACTTCATTTTATGTCTAAAATGGAATGTACAGGATCTTATTCACTCCATTATATTTGATAATTTTAAATGTAAAAACTCAAAAGCTTCCTTGAGTAACATTATTATTCCTCATCATATGGATTTTGGAGTTACTAAAATTCAGAGATTCCCCAAAGTGCATTTTCAAAACACAACTGGACTTCCTTTGTTTTTCCTTGTATTGCTTCAGTTCAGAACTGAGTGTCATGGTTCTGATAGATGAACTTCATTCAAAAGAACTTCAAGGCAAGCATTTCTTCCTTAAAGCATAATTTTATTGGGCTACTACAAAATGTCACATACAAGGGTGAACCCAAGACTAAACTCCCCTCCCCTTGGTTACAAATTTGCAAGTTTCATTTCCCATCCCAAATTGCTATCATGTAACACATTCACCAATGGTTTGAATACATGGGCACTCCTCCCACCTGCTTCAGTCCACCAAAATGTTATCAGCAATAACCTTGGTTCTCATGCATGTGAAATGTGAAATGTTTTGGCTAACTTAAAACTACACACACATCCTTCTAACTAAATATATGGCAATGAAGACAAAATGAAAATGGCTTTGGTTTCTCACAGCATTGACACTGTGGAAGCTTCTGGGATGAATAGGAAGATATCTTCAAGGAAAAACAAAGAAAGTCCAGTAGACTTTTTGAAAAAGCAATTTTGGAACAACCACAACATGGATGAATGATAATCTCCATAGACATTAAAATTCAAAGGGAATAAAAATAATTATAAATATGAGAAGAAATCTGTGAAAATTCTCCTAGTATTTTCTGTCTCAGAGAATTCTCTCTTGCCTATAATAAGTGCCTTTTTAAGATCCTGTAATACCTGAATTTGCGGTAAAGTCATGGCAACTGAATGGAGCTGAATGTTTATTGGGCAAGATCCCATTCCTGCTAATACATGTGTCAAGTTTCAGAGGTATGAGCTTTTCAAGTGGCTCAGAGGCATTGTTAAGCTTAAAAGTCCTTTATTAGCCAAATACACCAGCAAATGCTTGCTCGAAGAAAGCTGGAATCTGAAATCTCTGCCCTCTTGCACAGTACACAATTCTCCACCTTTCTAATTTTGTCATTAACCATATTCTCCAATTAAGTTAAAGAATCAGTTTTCCGCCCATTAGACAACACCTCAAGTTCTTATCTTCTTCTATTTCAGACGGCCTTGAGGTACAATCTTCCTCCTCCCTCCTCCCAGCCATAATCCTAGCTCTTAAAGCAATACACAAGTTTAACATATAAAGTAGCTGCTTCTTCATCTCATGTCAAGCAAGAATATTTGATGTTAGCAGCGTTGTCAACATGGAGTTTGTTGCAGATATTTTCTCTTTGCGCCATGATTGAGAAACATCTGTCCCTGCCTAGGATTGTACTCTTAACCTTCCAAAAGGGAGGCAAGAGTCTTTACGACTAGGCCACCAGGCTGGTCTCTATCTTGCATACACTATATGACAGAAGACTGAATTCACAATTTCTGAAACGGTTAATCAAAGCAAAGTGATCCCTCAGATCTCTCCCTTTGTTGATTTTATCTTGGAATTCTCATCTGATTGCTTTTCACCAGAGTAGAAAATGCATTGGATAAAAATATATTTCTTTACCAGTTTGAAATTGCTGTAGACTGAAGCACTTCTGAAAAGCATACTTTTCATTAAGCATAGAGCAAATTGAAAGAAACAAATAGAGATTTTCCCTTCTCCTTCAAAGATTTGCAATAACTTTCCGTGTCTTTTTTTTCCTTCTTCATTTAGCTGCACCATTTTTTGCAACACGTCTCCTTTAACAACAGTGCTGGAGAACAGGTTTCCTTTGGCCCCAGTGGGGAACTAGAAACTGGATTTGATATTTTCAATTGGGTCACATTTCCAAACAAGTCCTTTCTGAAAGTCCAACTTGGAAAGATCAACCCCACGGCTACCCCGGAGAAGCTCCTCACCGTATCTGAAAAAGAAACCGTTTGGCCTCTTATATTTAACCAGGTATGTCTCATTTATCCCAGTTCCTGAAATTATTAGCCACTGATCCACGGAAGTAAATGTTTAAATAAGTACAACTACAGCAACACTAAGAGTAAGCAAACCTTTAGCAATCCATATGCTATTGATCACAGGTAGTCCTTGACTTACAATAGTTCATTTAGTAACAAGTCACAAATATGATATTGAAAAAAAAAGAGGTATGGCCATTTTTCACATTTACAACCGTTGCAGCATCCCCATGACCATGTGATCAAAATTCAGATGCCTGGCAACTGACTCGTATTTATGACAGTTACACTGTCCCAGAGTCATGTGATCACCTTTTGTGAGTCATGGGGAAACCACATTCACTCAACAAGTGCAGTGATTCATTTAACAACTATGGTGAGAAAAGTCATAAAATGGAACAAAGTTCACTTAACGACTGTCTCACTTAGCAACAGAAGTTGTGGCCTCAATTGTGCCTGTATGTCAAGGACTACCTATATTATTATTTCTTTATTAAACCAATATTCTGCTCATCTTTAGATGGCTTGTAATCGTAAAAAAGATGAAACCTTAGAACAATGAATATTGACATTCAAATTTATTTAAAATTGAAAGGATTAGAAAGAAGGAAGCAAGATTCACATGGGGAGGAGGAAGGATCATATTTTAGTCCATTAACCACCCCCAGAATGATACACCTGCTTTGAAGCTCCAGGCCAGTTCTCAGAATGAGGTCTTCAGGCATTTTGGTTTGCCCAAAGCAGTGGGTTTTATTATTATTTTTTAATGTGACATGAACACAAAGTACTCAAGACAAGGATGTCTCTGTGTGGGGGGGAGGCTCCCTTGGTGCTTTTTCACTTTGGTTGTTTTCTTACAGACATTTTATTACCTGAACTAGGTAACATCATCATTGTAGTACCAAGTTCACAAAAACACCAAGGACCATTCAGTTCAACCCAGAACTATGAATATTCTCCTTTACTGGGATCAAATTCAATATCTACAGTAATAACTGACTAGAGACCTCTGATATGTTTTTGCATGAAAGAAAAAAAAGGCAGTTATAGGCTGTAGTTTCACTGATTGAAAAAACGGATAAACCTAGAGTGAGAGATAACTTTGTAATAATTCTTGTATTGCTGAAAAAATAAATTGGGAGCTTTTTCTTTCTATTTTTTATCAAATTTTTGCACTATTTTTCCCTCTTCCATTTTTTCTGTTCTTTTTACACTAAATTAGTTTGTTAATTCCTATATTCCATTTAAAACTTTAATACTTTTAATAAAATGTCCCCCCAGAAAATTTTACAGAAGACTTTATCTGTCCATCTTACTACCTAGCTAATTATGCTAGTACAGGTAGAATAATATCACTGTATGCAATTGAGAATTTAAATGACTTTCTTCAAATCATTAAAATAGTCTGGAGAAACTCTGTTTTTGAAATATATTTCAAATATTCATTCATTTATCTTCATTTTATTTTATTTATTACCTTTGTTTGCCACCTATGTCACCAGAAGGCAACTTAGGGTAGCACTTAGCACTAGTGACTAGACTTATATACCATTTCACATTGCTTTACAGCCCTCTCTTAATGGTTTAGAGAGTCAGCATGTTGCTCCCAACAATGTGGGTCCTCACTTTAGCAACCTCAGAAGGTCACCCTTGAGTTGCTGAGACTCAAACTGCCAAACTGCTGGCAGCTGGCAGTCAGCAGAAGTAGCCTGCTGTACTTCATTCTAACCACTGCACCACCAGGGCGCTTTAGTTCACCACATTAAAATAAAATCATAAATATATGTATAAATATATAAAATGACATCAAATATATAGAATATATATCAAAATGTATTCTAATATATAATGAAAAAACAAGGAATTTTTGCTCAGGATATTATCTATCTATCTATCTATCTATCTATCTATCTATCTATCTATCTATCTATCTATCTATCTATCCATCGAACAATCCAATCATAAGGTAGCAGCATTCCAAATAAGATAGAGCATTCATTAAAGAAGATGAGAATATATACACACAGAGAAACAGACACAGACACACACACACACACACACACACACACACACACACATATGAAATAAACTAATCAAAGGAGTATTATTGAAAAATTCTATACCTGTTTCTAAATTTGTAAGGCAGAATTTTATGTATTATGTTTATTATTTTGTATGGTATGGTAACCCCACTCTTGCATATTAAGTGGCCCTATATTTTTGCTGTGTTAAAGTATTTATCCTTTTCATATGAATAAATTTGATTTGATTTTACATGACCCAAACAAAATGGGACCTCGAGCAGAGCATACTCTGAGAGATCCAGAATTACAGATTTTTCCACATCAGCTTCAGGTATATTGCCCCAATGGAAAGATCTATTGATTAATGTAGTATGCATGAAATAAGAAGCAGTTGAAGATACAATGGGGAGTTTACATCAGGAAGAAAACTGGAAAATGCAATCCCGTTGTTTGGATTATATATGAAGAGTTAATGTGCTTACAATTGATGAAGAGAACAATCCCCCCCAAAAAATTCTATGTGTGAATTCTCATTTTATTTCTGAATAGACATTACCACTTTCCATCTGTAATAAGAAGTGTCCTCTTGGCCATAGCAAGATAAAAATGGAAGGAAAATCATCCTGCTGCTATGACTGTAAACTTTGTCCAGAAGGGAAGATAGCTGACCAATTGGGTAAGCAAAGGAATATATTAAATGTATCAATGATATAATAAACATAAACGAGGGCTGAATTTTTAATAACTATTATGGTGATTGAAAACCTTGACCTTCACATCATATTGAAAGATTATAAGCAGGGTTTTTTTCCCCAGAAATCTTTGTTCTTACTTTTTGCAATTCAAGGTGTTTTGTCATTGGTAACTTTTTTCATGCTTTTCTCTTTTTTTCACCTCCTATTCTACCAAATTATTGATTTTTTTAAACAAATTGTAATATTTACTTTGTTTTACAATGAAAGGTAAAATACAAAAGAGAAAAACAAAGTAGAACAAAACAAAAAGAAACATTCAGCACTATGATACAAAAAATTGGTGTACCTAAAAAAGAGAAAAAGGTGGTCCAAATACCAAATAAATTTAACATTTAACATATCGAATCCACTCCAGCTTGGGCACTGGAAAAAAAAAACAGTAAAGTGATTGAATGATTCATTGATTGATTGATTGATTGAATCATTCTGGAATTCTTAAGGTAGTCTCTCTCAAATAATAAGACTAAGAGGCTTTCCACAATCTTTAAAACTGAAATAACAATTAAGAACTCACCCTTCCTACCAGCTGTCAGATAGATCACTCTCCTGAGTCAACACCCAACATACTCCAACACTTTTGGAGAACAACAAAATTTTCAAACCTGCTACAAAAATAAAAGTTTACGAATGCCTCGTAATTCATGTGGAAGAGTATTGGAAAAGGCTGGATGGTACAGACCAGATACAACTCTGAACTCCCACATCACAATATTTAACACAAAAGAACTGGAGCATGCCCACCTATTGGACATATTGAGAAAGACAGATACCATTAGAGAGTGGTGGTCACACTTATAACTTGGGCCAGTGACATTCAGGGATTGAATGGTGACAACTCTTTTGAAATAGTCTTCAAGGGCAGCACCATATATAGGGATTCCATGATAAAACTGAGAGCTCAGCAAAACTGCAGAATTCTGCAAAATCAGGGCATACTGAAAATGAAATGAAGATGCTTCAAAATAATATTTTTTATGAATGGTCCCTTTTTCAGACTTAGATGACTGTTTCCCATGTCCAGAGGATCAATATCCAAACAAACATAAGGATAGTTGCCTTCCAAAAAGGATAGTTTACTTAACTTATCAAGAACCTTTGGGGATTTCCTTGACAGTGTTTGCAGTCTCATTTTCGGTCATCTCAGCTGTAGTGCTGTGGATCTTCATTAAATATCAGGACACACCTATTGTTAAAGCCAATAACAGGAATCTCACCTATAGCCTTCTTATTGCTCTCCTCCTCTCTTTCCTTTGCACTTTGCTCTTCATTGGACAACCCGACCAAGTCAAATGTCTCTTGCGACAAATTGCCTTTGGCATCATCTTCTCTGTAGCTCTTTCTTGCATATTGGGGAAAACAATTATAGTGGTCCTTGCGTTCATGGCCACCAAGCCTGGCTCCAAAATTAGGAAATGGGTGGGGAAAAATACGGCCACTACTATTGTCTTATCTTGCTTCCTGGCTCAATTGAACATTTGTATATTGTGGCTGGCAATTTCTCCTCCCTTCCCAGATTCTGACATGCACTCCATGGTTGAAGAAATTGTGTTGCAATGTAATGAAGGTTCACCCACCATGTTTTATACAGTCCTTTCCTTTTTGGGATTCTTGACTGCTGTCAGCTTCATGGTGGCTTTCCTAGGTAGAAATCTACCAGACAGCTTTAATGAAGCAAAGTTTATCACCTTCAGCATGTTGGTGTTTTGCAGTGTTTGGGTGTCATTTGTTCCAACTTATCTGAGCACCAAGGGGAAATATATGGTGGCTGTGGAGATCTTCTCCATTTTGGCTTCAGCGGCCGGATTACTGAGTTGCATCTTTTCCCCCAAATGCTATATCATTATTCTGAGACCTGATCTGAACCAAAAGAAGCAACTAATGAAAAAATGAAACTGTTTTTTATCAAAAAAATCCTTTGGATAAAGCCAAATTGCTCACTTTTAGCACATAGATTTTTTTTTCCCAGTTTGAGATTCCGCATTATTCCTTTAGTTTCTCTTCAAAATGACAACCAAACCAATTCACTGAGAAATTTATTTAACAACCTAGAGAACCTATCTGCATTTTTCTTTAAAATGTTACATAATTATTCTGAGCCCTAATTAGAATAGTAAGGAATAAGTAATCAAGAAGATATGAAAAATATTTTAGTGATATAATGTGCCTTAATGTAGAAATGATTTATATCCTGAAGCATATGAGCATCAAAATATCCCTGTCAAAATGAAAGAAAATCTCTATATTGTATCACTAAAAGCATCCCTGATACATGTGAAGCTAAAAATTTGTCAACTTTCTGGGTATTTCAAGAAGCTGTTAATCTAAGGGATAACATGAATGCCTAATTTGCCACTTCAATGTCCCCAATATTGCCCTTAATCATTTTCAAGGTAAAGAAAAATTCAAATTAACATCCCTTTCCACAATTCTGAACGTCTGAGAACCACTTTGGTATAGCAGGCAAGGTGCTACGTCAAAAACAAGGGGACCGAGAGTTCTTCTCCTTGATCTTAATGATGTTCTCAGCCTTCTCAGCCTCCCTGAGAAAGTAGTCTTATTAATGATGACTACTGTCCTACCATTGGTGACTTCTTTCATGATGATGCCACTATTATTCTTGAGCCTTGAATGACATATAATTCTTCCCTACTGATATTTTTTTAAAGATTTTATTGATTTTCATAAAGATGGGAAGGAAAAAGAAGGGGGGATTGGGGTTAGAATACAGGATGAAGTTGGGGTAGGGGTTGCGGTTTCCCCCAATAACATTCTTCCGACTGATATTAATGCATAAAGGGGGCATTGATTATTTTGGATTTAGCTGGCAGGTGAAGGCAATAATTGTAGATATCAAATTCCTTGTTGCATTCATCTGGGTATTTCATCATCATAGTCAGCCATTCATTCACATCTGACCCTTGGCCTCTCTATGTATCAGCATTCCTCAATAAATAAATGAACAACAATAAAATTTTGACTTATTTGTTCAACCTGGTTTTTTAAATCTATTTTAAAATCTGTTCTATGTGGAGAACAGATCATACTTTACTTATTGATTTATGCAGAAATATTGTATATTTCAGAGTGAGGTAAAGTAAGGTAGAAATACACATCAATCTACAAGTGGAATAGTCATAGCTAGTGTGCCATGTTTTGTACCACAAATGTTCTCCTGATTGCTGCAGGATCTTGAGAACCAGAGATAGCAGAAGGAATATTCTGTTAGCTGAGGAAGCATAAGTCCACCCTTACAGGATCAATCTCCATTCTAAAACCCATTTCCAATTGAGCAGATTTCCTACATTCTCTGAAGATGTCCTTCTAGAGCTTTCCATTCTTCAATGTATTTGCATTCTTTCTTTTCCCCTCTAATGGTGTTTATTTCCTTTTGTTTTTATGAACTCTTATTCCCGTTTTCTACTTCATGTCTTAGTTCCAAAGGTTCATCACAGTGCAGCTGTCAAGAGAGATGAACTCTTGAAAGAACTTTGAGGCAATGTTTATCTTAAAAAGTCTTTATTCGAGTAGCATAGCATTGGCATGTACATCGTCAAAGCCAAAATCTGAATTCCCCTCCCCTAAGCATGTAGAAGAAGCAACAGTGAGAACTGGACACGGAACCACTGATTGGTTCAAAATTGGGAAAGGAGTCCGGCAAGGCTGTATACTGTCGCCTTGCCTATTTAACTTATATGCACAGCACATCATGAGAAAGGCAGGGCTAGATGAATCAAAAGTTGGAATTAAGATTGCTGGAAGAAACATCAACAACCTAAGATATGCAGATGATACCACTCTAATGGCAGAAAGTGAAGAGGAACTAAAGAGTCTCTTGTTGCGGGTGAAGAAGGAGAGTGTTAAAGGTTAGGTTGAAACTTAACATTAAGAAAACCAAGATCATGGCATCCGGCCCTCTCAATTCCTGGCAAATAGATGGGGAATGGAGGTAGTGACAGATTTTATTTTCCTGGGCTCCAAGTTCACTGCAGATGGGGACTGCAGCCAAGAAATTAAAAGACGCTTGCTCCTCGGGAGGAAAGCCATGGCAAATCTAGACAGCACACTAAAAAGCAGAGACATCACCCTGTCAACAAAAGTGTGTATAGTAAAGGCTATGGTCTTCCCAGTTGCAATGTATGGCAGTGAAAGCTGGACCATAAGAAAGGCTGAGCGCCAACGAATTGAAGCCTTTGAACTTTGGTGCTGGAGAAGACTCCTGCAAGTCCCTTGGACTGCAAGGCAATCAAACCGGTCAGTCCTAGAGGAGATCTACCCTGACTGCTCTTTAGAAGGCCAGATCCTGAAGCTAAAACTCAAATACTTTGGCCACCTAATGAGAAGGAAGGACTCACTGGAGAAGAGCCTAATGCTGGGAAAGGTTGAAGGCAAGAGAAGAAAGGGACGACAGAGAATGAGGTGGCTGGATGGAGTCACTGAAGCAGTAGGCGTGAGCTTAAATGGACCCAGAAGATGGTAGAGGACAGGAAGGCCTGGAGGAACGTTGTCCATAGGGTCGCGATGGGTCAGACACAACTTCGCAACTAACAAAGCATGTAGAATCAAGGCACAGTTCCCTCCTCTAATTAACATTCATAAATCACATTTTCCAATTAGTTTGAAAGGCAGACCATTCTTCCAGTTTTCCAACCCGCCGTCAGTTATCATCTTTTTTTTTCAAACAGCCTTGAGAAACGCTCTACTGCTATGTTATTATGTCTAACTAATCCCCATGCACATTGTTCTTCCCCACAGAATGGCACTGATTACTAATTAAGAATAATTATTGTCCCTTCTTCCCGAAATCTTAAGAGAATTCGAGGAGACACTGTAAAAACTATGACCATTGATTAAAACATTGCATTGTGTTAGTATCTGTTTCAAAAACAACAGTGCATGTAGGGAGGAAAAGAAGGACTTGTGTTTGATTTGTCACTCTTTATTTTCTTAACTTTAGATAAAATTCATTATCTTAATCTTAGATTATATTAAGGAATGGTCAGCTTTTCAGTTGAATGGTAACATAGGAGCTACTGTTTGATGTCTACAATGATGACATATTACAGTGAATTGGTTATTTTCAGAACACTGGTTTTACTTTTTTTTCCAACTGTGATGTGCATTTCTCCTCCTTACGCCTGCAAAATTAGTAGTCCTCTTCCAATTGCGCATAAATATTATCAGTCTGGAGATTTAATCATTGCTGCTATTATTTATCAGGTTGTCTTTCTTATAAATGAGATCACTTTTCAAAACATTCCTTCTAGTGAAATCCTTGATCAGTACCTGTAAATATCCTACTACTTCTCTTCCTCCTCCTTATTCCACACCTCCTCTTCACCTCACTGCCACTGAAAAACTGTTTTCTTAAGATCTTACGCTGTGAAGTGGTCATTACTTACATGGTCATTACTTATGTGGCATCATTTCCTTGAAGGAAATAAAATCCTTTTCCAGGTCTGGACAGACCACAAAAACTTGGAAGAACTGAAAAGACCTAGAAAACTCACTCCTAAGCAAGCCCACTGGTCTCAGCACTTTCACCAATTCCATTTCACACTTAAACACTTGCCGGGGGAAAAGAATTTCCTGGCAGATGCACTGTCTCACATGCCCCAATACAACAGCACATGAGCCACCAACTCTAAACCATTTATGCTCGAACCACAACTAGCAGTGCCAGTAACCACCAGGGCCCAAGCTAAAATAAAGCCGCAACTAGGCAGCCAAACTGGAATAGAATTCTGAAAGACTTTGGAAACAAATTAAGGGTTCCAGAAAAATATACATGTGTGCACGATCAAAGATGGGCTGTCCTGGTTGGGGAAGAAGTTACATATTACCAGCCATCCAGAGAATCAATTTTATGCAGTTGTGCCATGATACAAAATCAGCTGGGTATTTTGGATTTGTAAAAACCATACATTTAATTAAAAGGCAATTTTGGTGACCATCCATAAAAAAGGACACAGAAAGTTATGTGGCCAGCTTCCCAACATGCTCAATGGCTAAGAGGTTGCAAGGGAAGTCACCCAGACTGTTACAAGCAGTAGTAAACCCCTCAACCCCCTGGAAAGAAATATCCATGGATTTTATAGTGGAATTACCAGAAAGCAATAGAAACAGTGTCATCTGGGGAGTTACGGATTTGTTTTCCAAACAAGTGCATTCTATCCCTTGCCAAAAGATTCCCACTGCAGAAACCTTAGTGAAACTATTCGTGCAGCACATTTACAGACTGCTTGGGGCACCCAAACACATCATATCAGATAGGAGAGTGCAATTTATGTCAAAATTTTGTAAGGAATTTTTGTCCCTCTTAGGAACCACTCAGGGAATGTCATCTAATCATCCTCCTCAAGGGAACGGCCAATCAGAATGCTCTAACTCAGTACTTGAGCAATAATTAGGATGCTTTATTAATTTCCAGCAAACAAATTGGACAGACCTACTCCCTTTCGCAGAAGTTGCTTACAATAATATAGTCCACTCCATTAATGTAGTCCACTCCTTTCCAACTACCCACTGGTCAAAGTTTCAACCCTATGTCAGAACAATCCCATTGCTGAAAGAATGGATTCCACAATTGCAAAACATCTGGCCAATCATTAGGAAAGGTTTAGATGAAGCTAGGCAAGCATGCAAAACACAAACAGACAATGGTGTATTGGAAGATCTGCAAGAAATATCATTTGCCTGTAAGCAAGAACTGGTGGGATCATGAAATAGTGAAAGCCACAGAAAATGATAAAATTAAACTGCTCTGGGACTTCAGAATTCAAACAGACAAGCACCTGCAACATAACACCCGAAACGTAACAATTGTTGATAAGAAAGACAAAAAAGTAGAGATAGTGGATGTGGCAGTGCCTGGAGACAGCAGAATAGATAAGAAAGAACTGGAGAAGATAACAAAATACAAAGACCTACAAATAGAAGTAGAAAGACTGTGGCAAAGGCAAGGAAGGGTAGTAACAATAGTAATAGGCACCTTGGGTACAATCTGAAAACAATTGGAGCACCACGTGAACACCATTGGCATTGACAAATTCTCCATTAGTCAATTGCAAAAGGTGGCCTTACTAGGAACTGCTTCCATCCTGCGATGATATCTGTAATACTATCAAACATCCACAATAGGTAGACAAAAATGTCAAATCCAGTCTGAACATCTGGCTGACTGCGAATACTAATACTAATACTAACAACAACAACAATAACAACAGCAACAACAACAACAACAACAACAATAATAATAATAATAATAATAATAATAATAATAATAATAATAATAGGTAGAAGGCTACTGCAAATCCACCAAGAAAAACCAATTTTAAATAACTATGTAAGTCAAAGTACAGAAAAATTGCTGCAGGCTGTGAAAACAGAGAGCATTATAAAAATAACAGAAACAAAGGCAGAATATAAGGAAAAATGGCTGGATGACAGATTAAATAGATTGGCAACCAAAGCTTTGCATGGACAGCATTTGAAAAACATTGAAGGAAAATGTGATAACAATATGACAAGGGTATGACTTAAGATGGGAACCATCAAGAAAAAAACAGAAGGCTTAATACTGGCTGCTCAAGAACAAGCACTACAAACTAATGCCATGAAAGCGAAGATACAAAAATCTACTGTCAATCCAAATTGCCGACTTTGCAATGACAAAGTTTAAACTGTTTCACATTTAATATGGAAGTGCAGCAAAATCGCGTAAACTGATTACAAAGCTACATATGACCAAGTGCTAAACTAATCCACTGGGCATTGTGTAAAAAGTCATGGGAACATAGGGTGAAAAAAGTTGTCCAGAATGAGAGGGTGGAAATCTTGTGGGACTTCCAAATACAAACAGATCGCCATTTGGAATACAACACACCAGATATCACAGTTGTAGAGATCCAAGAGTACTACTGATTGATATTGCTGTACCAGGAGATTTTATTTATTTATTTATTTATTTATTTATTTATTTATTTATTTATTTATGTATGTATTTATGTATTTATGTATTTATGTATTTATGTATTTATGTATTTATGTATTTATGTATTTATGTATTTATGTATTTATGTATTTATTTATTTATTTATTTATTTATTTATTTATTTATTTATTTATTTATTTATTTATTTATTTATTATTGGGACTTATATGCCGCCCTATCTCCCGAAGGACTCAGGGCGGCTAACAACAATAACATACAATAAATACAGAAGTTAAAATAAAAAGTAAAATTAAAGGCCCCTGTACAATAAATTAAATTTAAAATAAATTAAAAATTAGAGTTAAAAATTAAAAACATAATTAAAATCCCTGTCAGTCCAGGTCAGCCAGGTGGAAAAGGAGTGTTTTGAGGCTGTGGCGAAAGGACTGGAGATCTGGGGCCATCTGAAGCTCAGGGGGGAACTGGTTCCATAGGGCTGGCACTCCCACAGAGAAGGCTCTCCCCCTGGGGGTAGCCAGCCGACATTGTCTAGCCGACGGTACCCTGAGGAGGCCTTCTCTGTGTGAGTGTACTGGGCGATGGGAAGTTGTTCCCGGCAGCAGATAGTCCTGCAAGTATCCCGGGCCTAAGCCATGTAGGGCTTTAAAGGTAAGTACCAGCACCTTAAATCTCACCCGGAGGACAACCGGTAACCAATGCAGCTCACGCAGTAGGGGTGTAATATGGGAGTATCGGGGTGCTGGTTATCAATGAGCAGCCTGAGAGGTAGGAGGAGAACAACCGTAAAATGGTGCCTCCCACTCCCAACCCCCCCTAGCTGTCGCAGCAGGATACCATGGTCGATTATATCAAAAGCCGCTGAGAGATCTAATAGGACCAGGACAGAGGAATAACCCCTATCCCCGGCCCTCCAGAGATCATCCACCAGCACGACCAGTGCTGTTTCTGTGCTGTACCTGGGCCTGAAACCTGATTGGTATGGATCCAGATACTCAGTTTCCTCCGGGACCAGCAGGAGCTGCCATACCACCACGCTCTCAACAACCTTTGCAAGAAAGTGAAGGTTGGAGACAGAACAAAAATTATTCAAAATAGCTTGGTCCAAGGCAGGTTTCTTGAGGAGGGGCCTCACCACCACCTCCTTCAAAGCGGCAGGGAAGCACCCTTCACTCAAAGAAGCATTAATCACTGCCTGGAGCCAGCTTTGTGTGACCTCCCGAGTCGCATAAACCATCCAGGAGGGACACGGATCTAACAAACACGTGGCGGCACTTAATCTACCCATGATCCTGTCCACTTCATCCGGAGTCACAGGGTCAAACTCCTCCCAAATAATGCCAGCCAGACCTGTCATTTCCCCCTCATCAGATACTGCCCAGTCGGAGTCCAGACCGGTCCAGATCTGAGCAATTTTTTCCAGCTGATGCTGACTAAACTCCTCAGCCCATCTTTGCAAGGGGTCCTCCCCTGTCCCCTGATTTAAAAGGGAATGGGTCACCCTAAACAGGGCAGCCGGGCGATTATCATGCTTCGCCATCTCCATTGCCACAAGGTAAGATCTGGTAAAAAAATTTAACTGTGTTCGGTCAGATTTGGACCAACTAGATCTCCAAATGCTCTCTAGGCCCCTCCTCTGGCACTTCATCTCCCGTAGGTCCACGGAAAACCAAGGGGCCAACCGGGATCTGTGCTGGGTCAGAGGCCACAAAGGGACAATGTGGTCGAAAGCCTCAGAAGCAGTCCGTTGCCAGGCATCAACCAAGGTCTCAACTGGGCTGTGGGAAAGGCAGGCAGGGTCCAATGCAAGCACCATCTGAAACCTTTCCGTATTCATCAGGCACTTGGGGCAGAACCACCTGGTCGGTTCCGCCTCCCAGCAGCGGGAGGTGGCATAATGGAGGCCCCACTGCATGAGATAATGATCTGTCCATGAAAGGGGTTGAATGGTTGGAGAGACCCCACCCAGACCACTAAGCCACTGCCCGGAGATAAAAATAAGGTTGGGCGTGTTTCTCCCCTCATGGGTCAGACCCTGAATAATCTGGGTCAAGTCCATGGTCATCATGGAAGCCATGAACTCTCGGGCCACCCCCGATGTCCCACCCCAGGGAGGGCAGGTTGAAATCTGCCAGAACCTTAAGTCTAGGAAAGTCAACCACCAACCCTGAGAGAGCGTCGAGTAGCCTGGGCAGGGGCGTTGCCATGCAGCTGGGAGAAAGGTACATGAGCAACAGGCCCAGCTGATCTCCAGGACCCCACCTCAGGAGGAGGGACTCACCTACACCTATCTGAGGGGCAGTGGCCTCCCGCGGACAAACGGCCTCCTTAATAACAACTGCCACCCCACCACCCCTACCCTGAGCCCAAGTCTGATGCAACACACGAAAACCTGGTGGGCATAATTCAATCAGAGGGACTCTTCCCTCTGGGCCTAACCAAGTTTCCGTAATGCATGTGAGGTCTGCGCCTTCCTCCTCAATCAGATCCCGGATGAGGGGAGCTTTATTCACAACAGACCTGGCATTCAAATATATCAACCTGAGCTCAGGTATCTGCCCTCCCCCACCCCCGGGAAAGCAGGTTGAAACCATAGGGTCAGAGCGCACCACCGCTCGAAGGCAGTGGGGGTGCGATCCCAGATTCCAATATTTATTTATTTTTATTTTTATTTTTATTCCATTTATATCCCGCCCTTCTCCAAAGACTCAGGGCGGCTTACAAGCTTAGCAGTAGCCTTCATTCTATGTATATGCCTGCTTATTAGGGCTTTCATACACCCCCCAAGTGGCATTATTACAAAGTCAGCTTAATTGCCCCCAACAATCTGGTTCCTCATTTTACCTACCTCGGAAGGATGGAAGGCTGAGTCAACCTTGGGCCTGGTGGGATGTGAACCTGCACTAATTGCAGGCAGCTGGTGTTACTTAAGGAGGCATTAGCCCACTGCTCCACCAATATGGCCCTGTTCATCCATCTGTCACCATTCCCTATCACCATGGGGATCGCTCTTCCCACCCTGACCCCTCGGGCCCCATGACCCCCCTGGCCCCCTTACCGCCACGACCGTCAACCAACCTGGACTGGAGTAGGTCCAGCGAAACCCCCCCATCTTTCTGCCGGGCCTTACATTCCTCCCCCTCCCTAAAACATTACAAAGTTTAAAAAGAAAAACCCTGAAGCCTCCTTTTCATGCCATGCCACCTCTCGGGGTCCCAAAACACATCATTAAGGAACCGGCGGCATAGATTAGATGGCCACACTCGGGAGAGGGGGGAACTCTCTCAAGGCAAACAGTTCACCTGTGGAATAAGCCATTGTTGGAAATAAAAAGCAGGAAGGAATGGATCGGCAAGGACAAATTAAAAAAATATTAATAATAAATCCACAGAACTGGACAGTGACTCCTGAGCATGGTCGCCCTCTCACAGTGACCATGATCTTCCAGTTTCAGGGAGAATGACTATCCAGCTCTGGGCAGGTCGCAGAGAGGGAAAGGTCCGATGACTGGGTAAAGATTATAAAGTCAGTTTATCGGTGAAGGCATCCACAGCTCCAGCGATGGACAGGAGTAAACAAATCTCGGGGTTCAGGTTCCAGGCCCAGCCGACAACAGCCGGGGCCCCCTGCTGCCCAACATCACTGAGCCCCACCGCTAACACCTCCGAAGCCGCCAAAGATGTCAAAATGGCAGCAACAAAATCCGGGCCAGTCATCATCTCCATCTCTCAAGTATAGGTTGTGACCAAAGAGGAGCTGTGGTAAAACTCAGGGCACAGATGTCATCACGGAAGATGGAGGAGGCTCAACTCTGTTCTTCAATATGGTCTCCAAGGGGCCAACGCAACCACAGGCGCCCCAGGCATTGGGTGCCAACAAACTGCTCCATAGGGCCCCCACAGAAGAGGGAAGCCATCTGCCATCCAGCTCATCACTCAGCGCCATGAGCCACGGGGGCAGCCTCAATGTTGTCTCAGGCCTTGGATGCCTCGAGTGCCTCGCCATCCAGCTCACTCCACCTCCATCCTCAAGTGGCCTCATCGGATGTCTCCACCCTCCAAAAACGGCCCCGAAAGGGCCTCCACGGATGGGGAAGCTTGCTCTTGGCCCGTCAATCAGCTAGCCTTCACCCTCCAAGGAGCCTCCACTGAAGGGGAAAGCTCACCGATCGAGCCATCAGTTGGGCATTTGGGCGACACAGGCGCCTCGCCACCCGGGTCGCCCCGCCTCCATCCTCCAGCGGCCTCAAAAGGGGTTGCCACGGCCCCAGGAGCTCCCACCGCCCAGCTGAGGCTGCATGGCAATCAAGAGCTCCATTAATGTCCGGAAAGCCGAAAATCACCCTCCTGCATCTGGGTCTCAGCCAGGGGCCGCGGCCATCTTCTTCGAAGGTAAAAAAAATAAATTCCCATCTGTTAGTTGAGGAAACATGAGTCCACCGGAAAAGGTTCAAATCCCATTCCACATGCCCATTTCCAATTGGCTCTATTTTCTTCTTTCCCGGATGATGACCTTCTAGAGCTTGAATAAATTATAGTATTCAAGGTAGATTCTGATATTTATTTATTTGTTTGTTTGTTTTTTTTATTTATTATTAGTTTGCTTGTTTGCTTGTTTTCTTGCAGCAATGTCTTTTGAGATATGATAAACATGTTTATTTCTGATATTTATCAAACTTCTGCTGCAAAGAATGCTTTGATTACCAACTAAGAATAGTTATTATCCCTTCTCCTCCAAATCTTAAGGGAATTCCAGCAGACACTGTAAAAACTATGACCACAGATTAAAACATTTGCATTCTATTAACATCTGCTTTGAAAAACAGAAGTGAATGTAGAGAGAAAAAGAAGGACTTGTATTCCATCTGTGATAATTTATTTTCTTAGCTTTAGATAAAGTTCATTATCGTAACGTTAGATAATATTAAGGAATGGTCAGCTTCTCAACTGAATGGTAACATACGATCTATTGTTTGATGTCTGCAATGATTAAAGTGAATTAGTTATATTCAAAACATTGGTTTTACTGTTTTTTTCCAACTGTGATGTGTGTTTCTCCTCCCTACACCTGCAAACTTAGTAGTCCTCTCCCAATTGTCCATAAATACTATCAATCTGGAGATTTAATCATTGCTGCTATTATTTATCAGGTTCTCTTTCTTATGAATGAGGTCACTTTTCAAAGCCTTCCTACTTTTGATCTCCTTGATCAGTACCAGTAAGTATCCTACTACTTCTCCTCGTCCTCACACCACACCTCCTCTTCCCCCTCATTGCCACTAAAAAGCTGTATTTTCTTTTAATTTTATGCTTAAATATATTGTTTGCTTGTCAATTCGTTTGATCAGTTCCATTGACCATATTCAGTCATTATTAATTCTAGACCGCACAAATGTTTAATCTCTTCTTCTAATACTGATCTTGAAACTGAGATGAAGATTATTAGCTTTAACCATAATGTATATGAATTTCATTCTCCTTAAGAAACTTACTTCTTTCAACAGAGTCCCTTGTTGAATGTAAGAAGTTGGACTAATCTGAGGGGTCCTTGGTGCTCTCTGAGCTTGATTGTTTTATTTCAGACGATTCATTAGGCCAACTAGGTAACATCTTCTGTGCTGATAATGCTAACTAGTTAGGGCAATGAAACATCTGAAGAAAAATAGCAAACTCAGGGAGCACCAAAGATGCCTCATTTCAACCAAGATTTACAAATATTCTCCTTGTTGCTTAAAATCTAAATATTGCAGAAGCTCTCTGGTTAATCTTGAGGAGGTTTTTTTAATTATTATTTCATCCATATATCAAACAGGAAACTCCTAGTGTATAATTTAGGTTACTACACATCTACATTGTAAAAAGGAGCTGGCTTCCTTCAAATAGAAAATACAGTTAAGATATAGATAATACTGAAATCAGATTGAAATATAGAGAATTGATAGCAGATTTTTTTTCTGATGATGAACATGTGTTTATTCCCTCCATGTTTAAACTGGTGATTGATACATTGGTTACTGGTGATTGATTGGTTATGTGGTACTACTATTCTTTCTGTAAAGTTAATACTTTCTAACAATAGTTTTGAACTTCTCTTCTGTCAGTTTGAGATTAGGCTTTTATGTTTTAATTAATATTGAGAATGCAGCCTTCTAGAACCTTATTCACACTTAAAATATAGTTAAAGAATTTAGCCATGTCCTTCGTTTCCTTCTGTCTTCTAGACTGAATATATTCAGTTCCACTAATATTTCCTGATGTTTTTTCTCCCTCAAACCTTGCAGCTTTTTTATTTTTTATTTTCCCTTTTCTGGACTCGCTCATTCTTATCAATATTTTTTAAGTTACATCACCAAAACTGTACACAATATTTCAAATGATGTCTGACTAAATGCGAGCCTTAACTCAATGTCAAGTAGACACAAATAGGAAGTGCTTCATGGTTGATATAATCTAAGGCTATTATTTGATAGTGACCAAATGCCAGGTGTCCAGAACAAACAATCAGCACTAATTTATATCTTTATGAATACATATGTATAAATTAAAATAGCTGTCCAATTCTGATACAGAAATATATTGACAAGGCTTATAACTTTCCCTGAAGGTTCATCACTCATAATTACCAGCACACTTTGGCTCTGGAATTTGCTGTAAAGAAGATAAATGAAAATGGGATGTTACCTAATGTTACCCTTGGTTTTCACATTGCTACCGACAGTCATGAGGAAATTACAACTTATCATTTGGCAATGGAATTTCTATCTACAAAAGGTAAATTTATACCCAACTACAAATGCAATGACCTGAACAATACAGTAGCTGTCATTGGAGGAGCCTATAATAAGATCTGTATAAACATGGCAATCATTCTGTGCAACTACAAATTTCCCCAGGTGAGAGATACAAATTTCGATCAATATGAAATGTTCACTAGCTATTTACTCTATTCAAAACTTCGGTCATTGAAAAGAAATATTTGTGCAACACTATGAGTAAGTCATAAGGCTATCCCTTTTTACCTGATGAGCAAAACTGCAGATGTCATGTAAAACTACTTTTAAGCATCCTATATTTGTATCCCACTCAAACCCAGAGATTGGATTAAATCAACAGATATGATTTGCTTTTTATTTTTATTTTCTTTATTTTGGAAGATACCCTGTATTCCTTTGTTCTTCTGACTTTCTCCATTTAGATCACATATGGATCAGCTCCATTGATGAATACTGAAACAGCAATATTTGTCAAATCGATGTTCCCAGATGAGTATCACCAATTTAAAGGAATACTGCACGTATTGTTGCATTTTGGATGGACCTGGGTTGGGTTTGTTTCTCTGTTTGATGAAGATAGAGACAGGTTCATTCAAAAGAGATTTTCCATGTTTTCAGAGAGAGGAATCTGCTTTGACTTTATTGAATGTCTTCCCCAAATGGTGTACGGTAATGAAGGTGCTGAGTGGATAGAAAATGGAGGTAAAATATTCAAAGTAATAATGGAGAGTACAGTCATTGCAGTCATCTTAAGTGCTGAAATTACAGGAATAGTACCTTTGAGAGTAATGGTCTATTTTTTCAATGATAATAATATTCCAAAGGAGAGAAAGGCCAAAGTTTGGATCATGACAGCCCAGATGGAATTCACCTCCATTTGGATGCAAAGACAGTTGCCTATAGATTTTCTCCATGGTGCTCTTTCCTTTGCAATTCATTCCAAGGAGTTGACTGGATTCCAACAATTTATGCAGGCGAGAAACCCAACCCTAGAAAAAGATGATGGATTTATTAGGGATTTCTGGAAAGATGCATTTGAATGCTCATTCTCCAATGATGTTGCAGATAGGAATGCTGAAAGGATCTGCACTGGAGAGGAGAAGCTGGAGACTCTTCCTAATTCTGTCTTTGAGACCACCATGAATGGACATAGCTACAGTGTTTACAATGCAGTCTATGCTGTGGCACATGCTCTGAAGGCCTTGCGATCTTCCAAACATAAAGGGGCTCGAAAAATGGATGAGAGGAGATGGAGACTCTTCCTCCAATCACCCTGGCAGGTAATGTTGGCTAATAGAAAATTTAGGGAAATCATCAGGTACCAGCATAGGAGACCAGTTTTATGTTTTGCTTTGTTATTTTGTTTTAACTGTTAGAATGCTTTAAAGATAGGTTTGAAATCTATATGGAAATACTTGATATTTTTATTTATTTATTTTTTACCTCCCACTTATACACAATCTTTGTCTTTCCTTCCAGCACACCTGGGGAGATTATCATTCTTTCAAGGTTATAATCACTAGTGCCTTATATTTTAACAATGCTAGATTTTGTTGCTAACACAATATCCAACCTATTACACCTATTACACTAAAACATAATAATCATTATTAATCAACTTCAAATATCTATATTCCAAAGAGTCCTAACTTTTCTATATAGAAACATGTAACAATAATATAACCAATATTATTCAATTCTTTAACAATAAAAACCAAATTTCACAGTCAGTTCAGTTATGAATATTACTATATACAACAAGGGGAGAAATAGATTTTCTCTCCCTCCTTAAACATTCAACTTTTTGTTCCTAATTAGTCTCCTCCAAATCAATCATACCATAGGTTATATTCAATTAATTCTTATTGGTCTAAGTTCTCAAAACAATTACCATTTGTCCCTTTTGTTTTAGAAGCTTTTTGAAACAAATAGTTCACTTCTTAAGTTATAAGTATCATTCTTCCCTCTTTTGATGCTAATTGGTTGTTAGTTTTTCTTCAAGATGTCTGCTTTCTCAGCTCAGTCCGCACTGTCACTCTTCAAGTTTATTTTATTTTTTGTTATTTTTTGTTAAGCCCCTTCTTGGCTTTACTGCAAGAGCCAGAAAGAGAAGCCAGTTTGAAATTGCTGTAGACAGAAGCACTTCTGAACAGCATACTTTTCATTAAGCATAGAGCAAATTGGAAGAAACAAATAGAGATTTTCCCTTCTCCTTCAAAGATTTGCAATAACTTTCTGTGTCTTTTTTTTCTGTTCTTCATTTAGCTGCACCATTTTTTGCAAAAAGTCTCCTTTAACAACAGTGCTGGAGAACAGGTTTCCTTTGGCCCCAGTGGGGAACTAGAAACTGGATTTGATATTTTCAATTGGGTTACATTTCCAAACAAGTCCTTTCTGAAAATCCAACTTGGAAAGATCAACCCCACGGCTACCCTGGAGAAGCTCCTCACCATATCTGAAAAAGAAGCCGTTTGGCCTCTTATATATAACCAGGTATGTCTCATTTATCCCAGTTCCTGAAATTATTAGCCACTGATCCACGGAAGTAAATGTTTAAATAAGTACAACTACAGCAACACTAAGAGTAAGCAAACCTTCAGCAATCCATATGCAATTGTAGTCCTTGACTTACAATAGTTCATTTAGTAACAAGTCACAAATACAATATTGAAAAAAAAAGAGGTATGGCCATTTTTCACACTTACAACCGTTGCAGCATCCCCATGACCATGTGATCAAAATTCAGATGCCTGGCAACTGACTCGTATTTATGACAGTTGCACTGTCCCAGAGTCATGCGATCACCTTATATCGCCCTATATATGTGATCGCCCTATATTTTTGCTGTGTTAAAGTATTTATCCTTCTCATATGAATACATTTGATTTGATTTTACATGACCCAAATAAAATGGGACCTTGAGCAGAGCATTCTCTGAGAGATCCAGAATTACAGATTTTCCCACATCAGCTTCAGGTATATGGCCCCAATGGAAAGATCCATTGATTAATGTAATATGTATGAAATAAGAAGCAGTTGAAGATAAAATGGGGAGTTTACATCAGGAAGAAAACTGGAAAATGCAATCCCACTGTTTGGATTATATACAAAGAGTTAATGTGTGTACAATTGATGAAGAGAACTACCCCCCCCCAAAAAAAAATCTGTGTGTGAATTCTCATTTTATTTTTGAATAGACATTACCACTTTCCATCTGTAATAAGGAGTGTCCACTTGGCCATAGCAAGATAAAATTGGAAGGAAAATCATCTTGCTGCTATGACTGTAAACTTTGTCCAGAAGGGAAGATAGCTGACCAATTGGGTAAGCAAAGGAATATATTAAATATATCAAGGATATAATAAATATAAACCAGAGCTGGTAACGTTTTACGTGCTTTTCTCTTTTTCTCACCTCCCATTCTACCAAATAATTGATTTTTTTTTATTATTTTTTCTAATATTTATTTTGTTTTACAATGAAAGGTAAAATACAAAACAGAAAAACAAAGTAGAACAAAAGAAAAACAAACATCCAGCACTAACAATGATACAAAAAATTGGTGTACCTAAAAAACTGAAAAAGGTGGTCCAAATACCAAATAAATTTAACATTTAACATATAGAATCCACTCCAGTTTGGGCACTAAAAAAAAGAAAAAACAGTAAAGTGATTGAAGGATTCATTGATTGATTGTTTGAATCATTCTGGAATTCATAAGGTTGTCTGTCTCATACAATAAGACTAAGAGGCTTCCCACAATCTTTAAAACACAAATAACAATTTAAAAACCCACCCTTCCTACCAGCTGCCAGACACATCACCCTCCTGAATCAACACCCTATCGACTCCAACACTTCTGGGCAATAACAAAATTTTTCAGCCTGCTACAAAAATAAAACTTTAGGGATATGTTGTAATTCAGGTTCAAGAGTATTGGAAAAGGCTGGATAGTACAGACGAGATTCAACTCTGAACTCCCACATCACAACATTGAACACAAAAGATTTGGAGCATGCCCACCTATCGGACATATTGAGAAAGACGGATGCCATTGAAGAGAGGTGCTCACACTTATAACTTAGGCCAGTGACATTCAGGGACTGAACAGTGATAACCAGCAACCTCAATAGTGTATGGCAATCCACTAGAAACCAGTATAGCTCATGCAGGAGTAGTAGAACTAGGTGAGTTAAGTGCATGGGCCACTGCATTGAAGATCACTTATGGATTTGAAACAGTTTCCAAGGGTGGCACCATATAAAGGGATTCCATAATCAAACTGGGAGCTCAATAAGGCTACAGAATATAATGAAATCACAGCATACTGAAAATGAAATGAAGATGTTTTAAAGCAATGTTTCTATGAATGGTCTCTTTTTCAGATTTAGATGATTGTTTCCCATGTCCAGAGGATCAATATCCAAACAAGGATAAGGATGGTTGCATTCCAAAAAGTATAGTTTATTTAACTTATCAAGAACCATTGGGGATTTCTTTGGCAGTGATTGCAGTCTCCTTTTCTGTCATCTCAGCTGTGGTGCTGTGGATCTTCATTAAATATCAGGACACACCTATCGTTAAAGCCAATAACAGGAATCTCACCTATAGCCTTCTCATTGCTCTCCTCCTCTCTTTCCTTTGCACTTTGCTCTTCATTGGACAACCTGACCAAGTCAAATGTCTCTTGAGACAAACGGCCTTTGGCATCATCTTCTCTGTAGCTCTTTCTTGCATATTGGGGAAAACAATAATAGTGGTCCTTGCTTTCATGGCCACCAAGCCTGGATCCAGAATTAGGAAATGGGTGGGGAAAAAGATGGCCACTACTATTGTCCTATCTTGCTTCCTGGCTCAATTTAACATCTGTATATTGTGGCTGGCAATTTCTCCTCCCTTCCCAGATTCTGACATGCACTCCATGGTTGAAGAAATTGTTCTGCAATGTAATGAAGGTTCACCCACCATGTTTTATACAGTCCTTTCCTTTTTGGGGTTCTTGACTGCTGTCAGCTTCATGGTGTCTTTCCTAGCTAGAAATCTACCTGACAGCTTTAATGAAGCAAAGTTTATTACCTTCAGCATGTTGATCTTTTGCAGTGTTTGGGTGTCATTTGTTCCCACTTATCTGAGCACCAAGGGGAAATATATGGTGGCTGTAGAGATCTTCTCCATTTTGGCTTCAGCGGCCGGATTACTGAGTTGCATCTTTACTCCCAAATGCTATATCATTATTTTGAGACCTGATCTGAACCAAAAGAAGAAACTAATGAAAAAATAAAACTGATTTTAATCAAAAAATCCTTTGAATAAAGCCAAATTGCTCACTTTTAGCACATAGATTTTTCCCCAGTTGGAGATTCTGCATTATTCCTTTATTTTCACTTCAATGTGACATACAAACCAATTCACTAAGAATTTTTTTTAAGTAACATTTCTTTAAAAAGTTAAATAATTATTCTGAGCCCTAATTAGAATAGTAAAGAATAGGTAATCAAGAAGATATGAAAAATATTTTAGTGATATAATGTGCCTTAATGTAGAAATTATTTATATCCTGAAGCCTATGTGCATCAAAATATCCCTGCCAAAAAGAAAGAAAATGCCTACTTTGTATCACACATTACACTAAAAGCATCCCTGATACATGTGAAACCAAACATTTGTCAACTTTCTGGGTATTTCAAGATGCTGTTAATCTAAGGGATAACATGAATGCCTAATTTGCCACCTCAAGGTCTCCAATATTCCCCTTAATCTTTTTTAAGGTACAGAAAAATTCAAATTAACATCCCTTTCCACAATTCTGAAATTCTGAGAGCCACTTTGGTATAGCAGGCAAGGTGCTAAGTCAGAAACAAGGGGACCGAGAGTTCTTCTCCTTCATTAATCATGAAAACCTAAGGAGTATGTTGATTTGGAACCTGGGGAGAGGTATTTGATCTTAAAGATGTTCGAGATCTTCTCAGCCTCCCTGAAAAAGTAGTCTTATTCATGACAACTGCTGTCCTACTATTGCTGACTTCTTTAATTTTGATGTCACTATTATTCTTGGGCCTTGGATGACATATAAATTCTTCCCTACTGATATTAATGCATAAAGCGGGCATTGATTATTTTGCCTTTAGCTGAATGGTGAAGGCAATAATTGTGGACATCCAATTCCTTGTTGCATTCATCTGGATATTTCATCATCATAGTCAGCCATTCATTCACATCTGACCCTTAGCCCCTCTATGTTTCAACATTCCTCAATAAATAAATGAACAACAATAAAATTTTGGCTCATTTGTTCAACCTGGTTTTTTATCTATTTGTTAAATTTGTTCTATGTGGAGAACTGATCATACTTTACCTATTGATTTATGCAGAAATATTGAAAACTAAAATGGTTTCACAAAAAATTAAGTGTTAATGTATATTTCAGAGTGTGGTAAAGCAAGGGTAGTAATTGTGTATGCTCTAATTTTGTCCCTGGTTCTTTTTTGGCTTTTCTGTATCATGACTGTATTTGTAAGTATGCCCACCATTCCAACTCTATACCATCTTCTAATAGTCTTTTTCTTGTTTTCACATCTCCATTTTTGTCTAAGAGATCTTTATATGTGATTACTCTTCCTAACTTTATGAATTTGGGGTGCATGAAAATCTCTAATATGGATAGCCAATTTGGGATTTCTATATAATTATTTTTTACAAAATTTTTTATCCACACGTCTAATAGTGCCCGTCTAATATGATGATTCTGGAAGTACTGATGAGTCTTATATTTTCCGTCCCACATTATAGCATGCCACCCAATTTGCATGTCATGACCTTCTAATTCTAGTATAGTAGTCTTCTGTTCCTTAAGTGTATCCAATCTTTTACCCATACCACTATTGCTGCTTGATAATATTTTTCCCAATTCAGGAGGCCAAGCCCTCCTCTTTCCTTTGCATCCTGTAATAATTTTATTTTAATTCTCGGTTTTCTACCTTGCCAGATAAATTTGGATGTAATTCTGTTTAAATTTTCAAAAAAATCCTTACCTAATTTAATTGGTACACATTGGAATAGAAAGAGTAATTAGGGAAGTATATTCATTTTGATTGTCGCTATTCTTCCCATAAAAGAGAGCTGCAAGCTTTTCCATCTGTCTAGGTCTGCTGTAATTTGGTCTATTAATTTGTCATAATTTTCTCTTTTGAGTGTAATACATCTTGACGACAGTTGGATCCCCAAGTACCTTACTCTTTTGGATGTCTGGATATTATTATTTTTTCTACTAGCTCAGTTTCTTGTAAATTGGAGATATTTTTAACTAACATTTTAGTTTTTTTCTTTATTGATCTTCAATCCCGCAACATCTCCATAATTTTCCAGCACCTGTAATAATCTTGTTCCAGATTCTAAGGGGTTTTCCAGAATGAAAACTAAATCGCCTGCATAAGCTTGTAATTTAAATGTCTCATTTCTGATTTCTAATCCTTTAATTAGTTTATCTTTTTGGATTATTCTTGTGAGTGCTTCTAAAGAAAGAATGAATAATAAAGGAGATAGTGGGCAGCCTTGTCTCATACCTTTTTGTATTTGAATGCTATTTGTTAATTCTCCAGTTATGATTACTTTTGCCTCTTGTTTGGAATAGATTGCTTTAAACATATTTATAAAAATATGAATATAAAAAGAAAAGACAATATCGAAAAAGTTTAGAGGAAAAACAAAAAAAATAGAACTACAAAAAAACCCCACAATGTAGAGATCTAAAACAACAGCTAGATTTAAATAAGCATAAATTGAATATTATAGAAAAGGGAGAAATGGCACAAAAAATAAAAAGCATTAGACAATTTTTTTTTGAACAGGCAAATAAACCTGGGAGATGGCTAGCCTATAGATTGAAAAAACAAAAAGATAATAGATGGATTAGTAAATTATGTAATCAAGCAGGGGAGATGGTACATAGAATGGTACATAGAATGAAGGCTACTGCTAAGCTTGTAAGCCGCCCTGAGTCTTCGGAGAAGGGCGGGATATAAATGTAATAAAAATAAAATAAATAAAAAAATAAAATGAAGGAAAAAATGGGTGATGTATGAATTCTATAAAAATCTTTATAAAGAGGATGAAAAGATTACTGAGGAAAGAATATCACAATATTTTATGAAAGCAGACTTACTGAAGGTTCCAGAAGAATTTCAAAATATATTAAATAAAGATATAACAGTTCAGGAAATTATAGAAGCCATTAAAAACAAAAAAAGTAATAAAACACCTGGCCCTGATGGATTACTGTCCGAAATATATAAAAACCTCCAAGAACTTTTGGTCCCAACCCTATTGGATTTATTTAATGAGGTACTAAATACAGCAAAAACCCCAAACTGATGGAAAGAAGCAATCATCTCACTAATTCCTAAAGAAAACTCTGATTTGACCTGCATTTAAAACTATAGGCCCATTTCTTTATTAACCATGGATTACAAGATTTTCATGACTATAATGGCAGAAAGATTAAACAATATTAAAAATATTTAAAAAATATTTAGCTGAATTTATCCATTCTGACCAAAATGGCTTCTTGCCTAAAAGACAATTTGACATAATGTCAGGATCATACTAGACATCTTAGAATATTATGAATTACACAGTGAAAAACAAGTGGCATTGATCTTTGTTGATGCTCAGAAAGCATTTGATAATGTCAAATATAATTTTATGTTGACTCAACTCATGAGTGCCTTACTTGCCTCTTAAAGGTCTCCCAATATTCCCCTTAATCATTTTCAAGGGACAGGAAAATTCAAATTAAAATCCCTTTCCACAATTCTTCAAGTCTGAGAGCCACTTTCCTGTAGCAGTCAAGGTGCTAGGCCAGAAACAATGGGACTAATTGTTCTTGTTCTCCTTTAGTCATAAAAGGAGATATGTTGTTCTGGAACCTGGGGCAAGGTGTTTGAAGTTGATGATGTTGTAGATCTTCTTATCAGCCTCCCTGACAAAATACTCTTATTCATGAAGACTACAGTCCCACCAATGGTGACTTCTTTAATTTTGATGTCACTATTATTTCTGAGCCTTGGATGACATCTAAATCTTTCCTACTGAGATTAGTGCATAAAGGGAGCATTGATTATTTTGGATTTAGCTGGATGGTGAAGATAATAATTGTGAATTCCTTGTTGCATTCATCTGGATGTATGCTTGCATTGTCAACATCATAGTCAGCCACTCAGTCACATCTGATCCTTGGCACTTCTATGTATCAGCAGTCCTCAATAAATAAATGAACAAGAATACAATTTTTTTACTCATTTGTTCAACTGGGCTTATTTTATCTATTTTTAGATCTGTTCTGTGTGGAGAAAAAGTCATACTTTATGTATTGATTTATGCAGAAATATTCAAAACTAAAATGGGTTTACAAACATTTAAGTTTCAATGTATATTTCAGGGTGCCAAGAATTATAGTATGATTGTGAGTGAGGTAAAACAAGGGTAGTAATACACATGGCCTCATCAATCTGCCCTTGGAATAGTTATAGCTGGTGTACCATGTGTGGAACCACAAATGTTCTCCTGATTGCTGCAGGATGTTTAGAACTGGAGACAGCAGAAGGAAGATTCTGTTAGTTGAGGAAGTCCACCAGAACAGGGTCAACCTCCATTCCAAAGGCCCATTTCCAAAGGACTTATAATGTCCTTCTGGGGCTTTCCATTCTTCCATGCATTTCCATTCTTTCTTTTTCCCTTTAGTAGTGTTTTATTGTCTTACTCCCCTATTTTCTACTTCATGTCTCAGTTCCAAAGGGTTCATAACAGTGCAGCTATGTCTATTGAGATATGATAAATATGTTACCTTCTGATACTTTTCAAAGTGTATAGTATCACAAATGTTCTCCTAACTGCTGCAGGATCTTGAAAAGCAGAGATAGCAGAAGGAACATTTTGAAAATGCCCATCTGTTAGTTGAGGAAACATAAGTCCAACAGAACAGGCTCAACTCCCATTCCACATCCCCATTTCCAATTGGCTCTATTTTCTTCATTCCCGGATGATGACCTTCTAGAGCTTGAATAAATTATAGTATTCAAGGTAGATTCTGATATTTTATTTATTTGTATGTTTATTTGTTTGTGTGTTTTTCAAAAAAACTTATTAGTAGTTTGCTTGTTTGCTTGCATTAAAATCTTCTGCACTTCCCATCTCCTTCAGAGAGGGGCTCTGGGCAATATATAATTTAATCAATTAAATTAAGCACCTAAAACAGAACAATTTAAGATTTTCTTTAAAAAAAGAAAAATATTAAGCATTGAACAAAGTATTAAGCAATAAGCAAAATTGGTGAGCAAAATGACCACAACAAGTGTATTTCCATTCTTTCCCCCCTCTCGTGGTGTTTTATTTTATTTTCTGTTTATGAACTCTTACTCCTCTATTTTCTACTTCAGGTCTTAAAGATGCATGACTGTGCAGCAAAGTCTATTGAGATATGATAAAAGTGTTTATTTCTGATATTTATCAAACTACTGCTGCAAAGAATGGTATTGATTACTAACTAAGAATAGTTATTGTCCCTTCTTCTCCAAATCTTAAGGGAATTCCAGCAGACACTGTAAAAACTATGACCACAGATTAAAACATTTGCATTCAATTAACATCTGCTTTGAAAAACAGAAGTGAATGTAGAGAGAAAAAGAAGGACTTGTATTTCATCTGCGATAATTTATTTTCTTAGCTTTAGATAAAATTCATTATCTTAACCTTAGATAATATTAAGGAATGATCAGTTTTCAATTGAATGGTAACATAGGGTCGACTGTTAGATGTCTGCAATGATTACATATCATAGTGAATTAGTTATATTCAAAACATTGGTTTTACTTTTTTCCCCAGCTGTGATGTGTATTTCTCCTCCCTACACCTGCAAACTTAGTAGTCCTCTCCCAATTGTCCATAAATACTATCAATCTGGAGATTTAATCATTGCTGCTATTATTTATCAGGTTGTCTTTCTTATGAATGAGATTACTTTTCAAAGCCTTCCTTCTTTTGACGTCCTTGATCAGTACCAGTAAGTATCCTACTACTTCTCCTCATTGTCACCACACCTCCTCTTCCCCTTCATTGCTACTAAAAAGCTGTATTTTCTTTCACTTTTATGCTTAAATATATTTTTTCTTGTCAATCAGTCTGATCAGTTCCATTGACCATATTCAGTCAGTTTTAATTCTAGACTGCACAAATGCTTAATCTTTTCTAATACTGATCTTGAAACTGAGATGAAGATTATTAGCTTAATCCATAATGTATATGAATTTCATTCTTTTCAAGAAACTTCCTTCCTTCAACAAAGTCTCTTGTTCAAAGTAGGAAGTTGGACTAATCTGAGGGATCCTTGGTGCTCTCTGAGCTTGATTGTTTTCTTTCAGACGATTCATTAGGCCAACTAGGTAACATCTTCTGTGCTGATAATGCTAACCAGTTGTTAGGGCAATGACATATGAAGAAAACTAGCAAACTCAGAGAGCACCAAGGATGCCTCATTTCAACCCAGATTTATAAATATTCTCCTCCATTGGACTAATCTAAATATTTCAGAAGCTCTCTGGTTAATCTTGAGGAGGTTTTTTAATTATTTCATCCATATATCAAACAGGCAACCCTTAGTGTATAATTTAGGTTATTACACATCTACATTGTAAAAAGGAGCTGGCTTCCTTCAATTAGAAAATACAGATAAGATATAGATAATACTGAAATCAAATTGAAACATAGAAAACTGATAGCAGATTTTATTTGCTGATGATGAATAAAAGAGGTTTATATCCTCCATGTTTAAACTGAGTTACTGGTGATTGATAAATTGGTTACTGGTGATTGATTGGTTATGTGGTACTACTATTCTTTCTGTAAAGTTAATACCTTCTAACAATAATTTTGAACTTCTCTTCTGTCAGTTTGAGATTAGGCCCCCATACCTTTATGTTTTAATTAATATTGAGAATGCAGCCTTCTATTCACACTTAAAATATAGTTAAAGAATTTAGCCATGTCCTTCATTTCCTTCAGTCTTCTAGGCTGAATATATTCAGTTCCTCTAATATTTCCTGATGTATTATGTCCCTCAAACCTTGCACCATTTTTTTGTCCTTTTCTGGACTTGCTCAATCTTATCAAAATATTTTTTTAACTTACATCACCAAAACTGTACACAGTACTTCAAATCAGGTCTGACTAAATGCTAGCCTTAACTCAATGTTAAGTAGCCACAATTAGGTATTGCTTCCTGGTTGATACAATCTAGGGCTATTGTTTGATAGTGACCAAATGCCAGGTGTCTAGAACAAACAATCAGCACCAATTTATATCTTTATGAATACATATGTATAAATTAAAATAGCTGTCCAATTCTGAAACAGAAATACATTGACAATGCTTATAACTTTCCATGAAGGTTCTTCACTCATAATTACCAGCATACTTTGGCTCTGGCCTTTGCTGTAAAGGAGATCAATGAAAATGGACTATTACCTAATGTTACCCTTGGTTTTCACATTGCTACTGACAATCATGAGGAAATTTCAACTTATCATTTGGCAATGGAATTTCTATCTACAAAAGGTAATTCTATACCCAACTACAAATGCAATGACCTGACCAATACAATAGCTGTCATTGGAGGAGCCCGTATTAACATCTGTACAAACATGGCAATCATTCTGTGCAACTACAAATTTCCCCAGGTGAGAGATACAAATTTGGATCAATATGAAATGTTCACCAGCTATTTACTCTATTCAAAACTTTGGTCATTGAACAGAAATATGTGAGCAAAACTATGAGTAAGTCATAACGCTGTCCCTTTTTACCTGATGAGAAAAACTGCAAATGTCATGTAAAACTATTTTTAAGCATCCTATACTGTATTGGGTATCCCACTCAAACCCAGAGATTGGATTAAATTAACAGATATGATTTGCTTTTTATTTTTATTTTCTTTATTGTGGAAGATACCCTGTATTCCTTTGTTCTTCTGACTTTCTCCATTTAGATCACATATGGATCAGCTCCATTGATGAATACTGAAACAGCAATATTTGTCAAATCGATGTTCCCAGATGAGTATCACCAATTTAAAGGAATACTTCACTTATTGTTGCATTTTGCATGGACCTGGGTTGGGTTAGTTTCTCTGTTTGATGAAGATAGAGACAGGTTCATTCAAAAGAGTCTTTCCATGTTTTCAGAGAGAGGAATCTGTTTTGATTTTATAGAATGTCTTCCCCAAATTGTGTATGGCAATGGAGGTGCTGAGTGGATAGAAAATGGAGGTAAAATATTCAAAGTAATAATGGAGAGTACAGTCATTGCAGTCATCTTAAGTGCTGAAATTACAGGCATAGTGCCTTTGAGAGTAATGATCTATCTTTTCAATGATGATAATATTCCAAAGGAGAGAATAGCCAAAGTTTGGATCATGACAGCCCAGATGGAATTCACCTCAATTCGGATGCAACGACAGTTGCCCATTGATTTTCTCCATGGTGCTCTTTCCTTTGCAATTCATTCCAAGGAGTTGACTGGATTCCAACAATTTATGCAGGCGAGAAACCCAACCCTAGAAAAAGATGATGGATTTATTAGGGATTTCTGGAAAGATGCATTTGAATGCTCATTCTCCAGTGATATTACACATGGGAATGCTGAAAGGATCTGTACTGGAAAAGAAAAGCTGGAGACTCTTCCTAATTCTGTCTTTGAGACAACAATGAATGGACATAGTTATAGCGTCTACAATGCAGTCTATGCTGTGGCACATGCTCTGAAGGCCTTGCAATCTTCCAAACATAAAGGGGGTCAAAAAATGGATGAGAGGAGATGGAGGCTCTTTCTCCAATCACCCTGGCAGGTAATGTTGGCTAACTAAATCTAACTAAATAAATAATTGGGGAAATTTGGGGAAATAATCAGGTACCAGTTTTATGTTTTGTTTTGTTGTGTTGTTTTAACTGTTAGAATGCTTTAAAGATAGATTTGAAATCTATATGGAAATACTTGATATTTTCATATGAAATAAAATAAAACAAATATATGAAAATATAAGGCTTAGATCTAGACAGTTAGAAATATGTGACATAAAACTTCATTTTATGTCTAAAATGGAATGTACGGGATCTTATTCAATCCATTATATTTGATAATCTTAAATGTAAAAACTTAAAAGTTTCCTCGAATTGCATTATTATTCCTCATCAGTGCTTTTTCAAAATGGAACTGGACTTTCTTTTTTTCCCTTGTATTGCTTCAGTTCAGAACTGAGTGTCATGGTTCTTATAGATGAGACCATTTAAAAGAACTTCAAGGCAAGCATTTCTTCCTTAAAGCATAATTTTATTTGGCTACAATGAAATGGCACATACAAGGGTGAAACCAAGACTAAATTTCCCTCCCCTTGATTACAAAGTTGCAAGTTTCATTTCCCACCTCAAATTGCCGTCATAAATCACATTCACCAATTATTTGAAAATGCTGGCGCTCCTACCACCTGCTTCAGTCTGCCAAAATGTTATCAGCAATAACCTTGGTTCCCATACAGGTGAAATGTTTTGGCTAACTTAAAACTGCACACACATTCTCCTTCTTCTAACTAAATATATGGCAATGAAGACAAAATGAAAATGGCTTCAGTTTGGCTTGTCACAGCATTGACACTTGAAGAAGCTTCTTGGATGAATAGGAAAATATCTTCAAGGAAAAACAAAGAAAGTCCAGTAGTCTTTTGAAAAAGCCTTTTTGGAACAACCACAACATGGATGAATGATAATCTCGGTAGACATTAAAATTTAAAGGGAATAAAAATAATTATAAAAATGACAAGAAATCTGTGAAAATAGGAATATTCAATTGAACAGCAAAGTGGTCAATGTATCACACGAAGAAAAATTCAAGTTTAATTTGTTTTACTTTACTTTTTTTTACAAAAGTTACAGGAATTAATAATTATAAATATGAGAAGAAATCTGTGAAAATTCTCCTAGAATTTTCTGTCTCAGAAAATACACTCTTGCCTATACTAAGTGCCTTTTTAAGATCCTGTAATCCCTGAATTTCCAGTAAAGTCATGGCAACTGAATGGAGCTGAATGTTTATTGGCCAAGATCCCATTCCTGACAACACATGTGTCAAGTTTCCGACGTATGAGCTTTTCAAGTGACTCAGAGGCATTGTTTACCTTAAAAGTCCTTTATTCGCCAAATATACTGGGAAATGCTTGCTCGAAGGAAGCTGGAATCTGAAATCTCCACCCCCTTGCACAATATATTAAACACAATTCTCCACCTTTCTATATTATCGTTAATCATATTCTCCAATTAATTTAAAGAATCAGTTTCCCTTCTGTTAGACAACCCATCAAGTTCTTATTTTCTTTTATTTCAGACAGCCTTGAGGTACAATCTTCCTCCTTCCTCCTCCCAGCCACAATCCTAGCTCTTAAAGCAATACACAAGTTCAACATATAAAGTAGCTGCTTCTTCACCTCTTGACATGTAAGAACATTTGATGTTAGCAGCGTTGACAACATGGAGTTTGCAGCAGATATTTTCTCATTGCACCATGATTGAGAAACATTTGTCATTGTCTAGCATTGAACTTTTAACCTTCCAAATGGGAGGCAAAATCTTTACCACTAGGACACCAGGCTCTTCTGTATCTTGCCTACACTATATGACAGAAGACTGAATTCACAATTTCTGAAATGGTTAATCAAAGCAAAGTGATCCCTTTGTTGATTTTGTGTTCGAATTCTCATCTGATTGTTTTTCACCAGAGTAGAAAATGCATTTGATAAAAAAATATTTCTTTACCAGTTTGAAATTGTTCTAGACTGAAGCAGATCTAAACAGCTTATTTTTCATTAAGCCTAGACCAAATTGAAAGAAACAAATAGAGATTTTCCCATCTCCTTCAAAGATTCGCAATAACTTTCTGTGTCTTTCTTTTCCTTCTTCATTTAGCTGCACCATTTTTTGCAACAAGTCTCCTTTAACAACACTGCTGGAGAACAGGTTTCCTTTGGCCCCAATGGAGAACTACAAACTGGATTTGATATTTTCAGCTGGGTCACATTTCCAAACAAGTCTTTTCTGAAAGTCCAACTTGGAAAGATCAACCCCACAGCTTCTCCAGACAAACTCCTCACCATATCTGAAAAAGAAGCCATTTGGCCTCTCATATATAACCAGGTGAGTCTCTTTTTTTCCCAGTTTCTGAAATTATTAGCCATTGATCCATTGAGGTAAATGTTTAAATAACCACAAGCAGGGCTTTTTTTGTCATAGAATGCTCAGAACGGAGATCTGGCACCTTTTTTGTATGGAACCTTGTAAGGGTAGGCAAGGCGGGTTGTATGACATCTGTGAGTTCCAGCACCTTTTTGTTTTACAAAAAAAGCACTGACCACAAGTATAGCAACACTAAGAGTAAGCAAACATTTATCAATCCATATGCTATTGATCACAGGTAGTCCTTGACTTACAACAGTTCATTTAGTAACAAGTCATAGTTATGACATTGGGGAAAAAAAGAGGTATGGCCAGTTTTCACATTTACAACCATTGCAGCATCTCCTTTTGTGAGTCATAGGGAAACCTCATTCACTCAACAACTGCAGTGATTCACTTAACAACTATGGTGAGAAAAGTCATAAAATGGAACAAAGCTCACTTAACAACTGTCTCACTTAGCAACAGGAATTTTGGGCTCAGTCGTGGCTGTAAGTTAAGGTCTACCTGTATTATTATTTATTTATTAAACTAATATACTGCTCATCTTTAGATGGCTTGTAATCATAAAAAAACAATGGAAACTTAGGACAATAAATATTGACATTAAAATTTATTTCAAATTGAAAGAATTAAAAAGAAGGGATCAAGATTCACATGAAGAGGAGGTGGAATCATATTTTAGTCCATTAACCACCCCCAGGCCAGTTCTCAGAATTAGGTCTTCAGGCCCTTTGGGTTGCCAAAAGGAGTGAGTGCGTGTGGTTTGTTTTTTTGTTTTTTTTTACATGTGATATGAACACAAACTACTAAAGACAAGGAGGTCTCTTTCGGAGGGGGCATCCTTGGTCCTTCTTCACTTTGGTTCTTTTCTTACAGACATTTTATTACCTGAACAAGGTAACATCATCATTGTGGTACTAAGTTCAGAGAAAACCAAGGACCATTCAGTTCAACCCAGAGCTATGAATATCCTCCTTTACTGGGATCAAGTTCAATATTTACAGTTATAACTGACCAGAGACCTCTGAGATGTTTTTGCATGAAAGAAAAAAAGGTAGTTATAGGCTGTAGTTTCAATGATTGAAAAAAAAAAGGATAAACCTAGATTGGGAGCTTTTTCTTTCTATTTTTATCAAATTTGTGCACTATTTTTCCCCTTTCATGTTTTTCTCTGTTCTTTTTACTCAACATAAGTTTGTTAATTCCTATATTCCGTTTAAAACTTTAAAACTTTTAATAAAATGTCCCCCCAGAAAAAGATGAAATATGAAAATTTTTGTTGTTGTTGTTAGCTGCGAAGTCGTGTCCGACCCATCGCGACCCTATGGACAACATTCCTCCAGGCCTTCCTGTCCTCTACCATCTTCTGGAGTCCATTTAAGCTCGCGCCTACTGCTTCAGTGACTCCATCCAGCCACCTCATTCTCTGTCGTCCCCTTCTTCTATTGCCCTCGATCTTTCCCAGCATTAGGCTCTTCTCCAGTGAGTCCTTCCTTCTCATTAGGTGGCCAAAGTACTTGAGTTTTAGCTTCAGAATCTGGCCTTCTAAAGAGCAGTCAGGATTGATCTCCTCTAGGACTGACCGGTTTGATCGCCTTGCAGTCCAAGGGACTCGCAGGAGTCTTCTCCAGCACCACAGTTCAAAGGCCTCAATTCTTTGGCGCTCAGCCTTTCTTATGGTCCAACTTTCACTGCCATACATTGCAACTGGGAAGACCATAGCCTTGACTATACGCACTTTTGTTGACAGGGTGATGTCTCTGCTTTTTAGTGTGCTGTCTAGATTTGCCATGGCTTTCCTCCCCAGGAGCAAGCGTCTTTTAATTTCTTGGCTACAGTCCCCGTCTGCAGTGATCTTGGAGCCCAGGAAAATAAAATCTGTCACTACCTCCATTTCTTCCCCATCTATTTGCCAGGAATTGAGAGGGCCAGATGCCATGATCTTGGTTTTCTTAATGTTAAGTTTCAACCCAAGTTTTGCACTCTCCTTCTTCACCTGCAGCAAGAGGCTCTTTAGTTCTTCTTCACTTTCTGCCATTAGAGTGGTATCATCTGCGTATCTTAGGTTGTTGATATTTCTTCCGGCAATCTTAATTCCAACTTTTGATTCATCTAGCCCTGCCTTTCTCATGATGTGCTCTGCATATAAGTTAAATAGGCAGGGCGACAGTATACAGCCTTGCCGGACTCCTTTCCCAATTTTGAACCAATCAGTGGTTCCGTGTCCAGTTCTCACTGTTGCTTCTTGACCCGCATATAGGTTTCTCAAGAGACAAATAAGATGGTCTGGTACTCCCATTTCTTTAAGAACTTGCCACAGTTTGTTGTGATCCACACAATCAAAGGCTTTAGCATAGTCAATGAAGCAGAAGTAGATGTTTTTCTGGAACTCCCTAGCTTTCTCCATGATCCAGTGTATGTTGGCAATTTGATCTCTAGTTCCTCTGCCTCTTCGAAATCCTGCCTGTACTTCTGGTAGTTCTCGATCCACATACTGCTGAAGTCTAGCTTGTAGGATTTTAAGCATGACTTTACTAGCATGTGAAATGAGTGCAATGGTGTGATAGTTTGAACATTCTTTGGCACTGCCTTTCTTTGGAATTGGAATGTAAACTGATCTTTTCCAATCCTGTGGCCACTGTTGAGTTTTCCAAATTTGCTGGCAAATTGAGTGTAGCACTTTTACTGCATTGTCTTTTAAGATTTTGAATAGCTCAGCTGGAATACTGTCACTTCCACTAGCTTTGTTGTTGCTCAGTTTTTCTAAGGCCCACTTCACTTCACATTCTAGGATGTCTGGCTCGAGGTCAGTGACCACCTCATTGTGATTATCAGGGACGTTAAGCTCATTCTTGTATAGTTCTTCTGTGTAATTTTGCCACCTCTTCTTAATCTCTTCTGCCTCTGTTAGGTCCCTGCCATTTTGGTCCTTTATCATGCCCATTTTTGCATTAAACGTTCCCTTCATTTCTCCAATTTTCTTGAAAAGATCTCTGGTCCTCCCTATTCTATTGTTTTCTTCTATTTCTTTGCACTGTTCGTTTAAGAAGGCATTCTTATCTCTTCTAGCTATTCTCTGGAATTCTGCATTCAATTGGGCGTATCTTTCTTTTTCTCCCTTGCCTTTCGCTTCCCTCCTTTCCTCAACTATTTGCAAAGCTTCCTCAGACAGCCATTTTGCTTTCTTGCATTTCTTTTTCTTTGGGATGGTTTTGGTTGCTCCGTCTTGTACAATGTCGCGAACCTCTGTCCATAGTTCTTCAGGCACTCTGTCTATCAGATCTAATTCCTTAAATCTATTTGTCACCTCTACTGTATATTCAACAGGGATATGATTTAATTCATACCTGAGTGGCCTAGTGCTTTTCCCTACTTTCTTCAGTTTAAGCCTAAACTTTGCAAGGAGAAGCTCATGGTCTGAGCCACAGTCAGCTCCTGGTCTTGTTTTTACTGACTGTATAGAGCTTCTCCATCTTTGGCTGCAGAGCATATAGTCAATCTGATTTCTGTGTTGACCATCTGGTGATGTCCATGTGTAGAGCCGTCTCTTGGGTTGTTGGAAAAGAGTGTTTGCTATGACCATTGCATTCTCTTGACAGAATTCTATCAGCCTTTGCCCTGCTTCATTTTGCACTCCAAGGCCAAACTTGCCTGTTATTCCAGTTATCTTTTGGCTTCCTACTTTAGCATTCCAATCCCCCATGATGATAAGAACATCATTTTTTGGTGTTAGTTCTATAAGGTGCTGTAGTGCTTCATAGAACTGGTCAATTTCATCCTCTTCAGCACTGGTGGTTGGGGCATAGACTTGGACTACTGTGATATTGAATGGTTTGCCTTGGATTCGAACTGAGATCATTCTGTCATTTTGAGGATTGTATCCCAGTATTGCTTTTCCTACTCTTTTATTGACTATGAAGGCTACTCCATTTCTTCTGAAGGATTCTTGCCCACAGTAGTATACCTGATGGTCATCTGAATTAAATTCACCCATTCCTGTCCATTTTAGTTCGCTGATACCTAAGATGTCAATGTTCAGTCTTGTCATCTCTTGTTTGACCACGTCCAGCTTTCCTTGATTCATGGATCTTACATTCCAGGTTCCTATGGAGAAAAAATCTTTACAGCATTGGACTTTCCTTTCACCACCAGACACATCCACAGCTGAGCGTCCTTTCGGCTTTGGCCCAGTCGCTTCATTCTTTCTGGCGCTACTAGTACTAGCCCTCTGCTCTTCCCCAGTAGCATATTGGACGCCTTCCGACCTGAGGGGCTCATCTTCCAGCGTCATATCGTTTTGCCTTTTGGTACTGTCCATAGGGTTTTCATGGCAAAGATACTGGAGTGGTTTGCCATTTCCTTCTCCAGTGGATCACGTTTTGTCAGAACTCTCTGCTATGACCTGTCCGTCTTGGGTGGCCCTGCACGGCATAGCTCATAGCTTCATTGAATTACGCAAGCCCCTTCGCCACGACAAGGCAGTAATCCATGAAGGGGATGAAAATTTTACTGAAGACTTTATCTGTCCATCATGCTATCTAGCTAAATATGCTCAGTGCTTTTTTTTTTTTTGTAAAAGAAAAAGGTGCCAGAACTCACACATGTCATAAAACCCACCTTGCCTACCCTACAAGGTTACATCCAAAAAACATGCCGGAACTCCATTCTGGGCGTTCTATGAGGAAAAAAAAGCCCTGAGTATGCTAATACAAGCATAATAATATCACTGTATGCAATTGAGAATTTAAATGGCTTTCTTCAAATCATTAAAATAGTCTGGAGAAACTCTGTTTTGAAATATATTTCAAATATTTATTCATTTATCTTTATTTTATTTTATTTATTACATTTGTTTGCCATTAACTTTGTGTACCACTTAGCACTAGTGCTTAGACTTATATAGAATTTTGCATTGCTTTACAGCCCTCTCTTAGCGGTTTAGAGAGTCAGCATATTGCTCCCAACAATCTGGGTCCTCATTTTAGTGACCTCAGAAGGATGGAAGGCTGTGTCACCCTTGAGTTGCTGAGACTCGAACTGCAAAACTGCTGGCAGCTGGCAGTCAGCAGAAGTAGCCTGCAGTACTTCGTTCTAACCACTGCACCACCTGGAACCTTTAGTTCACAACATTAAAATAAAACCATAAATATAAGTATAAATATTAAAAAATCACATCAAATATATAGAATATATATATATTAAAATGTATTCTAATATATGATGCAAAAACAAAGAATTTTTGATCAGGATAATTATCTATCATCTATCTATCTATCTATCTATCTATCTATCTATCTATCTATCTATCTATCTATCTATCACCTATCTAATCATTTAACTATCCAATCATAAGGCAGCAGAATTCCCAATAAGATTTCACACTACCTAGAACATTCATTAAAGAAGATGAGGATGTGTGTGTGTGTGTGTAAATTTTTTGGGTTGCTAACAAAGAATAAAGGGAGACCGATATGATCATTTCAAACTTATTTGTTCTCATCAGTCAGCCATACCCTTCTGAGATTCGAACCTGGGCCGACTGCATCTTAAGCAGTTGTTTTAACCCCTAGGCCACAGGCGCTCTCTCTCTCTCTCTCTCTCTCTCTCTCTCTCTCTCTCTCTCTCTCTCTCTCTCTCTCTCTCTCTCTCTCTCTCTCTCTCTCTCTCTCCCTCCCTCCCTCCCTCCCTCTCTCTCTCTCTCTCTCTCTCTCTTAGCTGAGAAGCAAGGAAGATATGTGTTAAATGTTTGTTAAGCATTCAGAATACACTTGCTTAGTTCCAGACACGGGACAAATCTTATTTCCTGTTTCAGCCTAGCCCAAGGCCATCTACAGGCAGTAGCCACAGCAGTGGCAGCTCATATTTGTGTAAATTGTTTGGTTGGTAGCAAAGAATAAAGGGAGACTCACACACACACACACACACACACACACACACACACACACACACACACACACATATATATATATATATATATATATATATATATATATATATATATATATGTATATGTATATGTATGTAAAGTAGCGTGGGCGCACACAGAGACGGACACGCAGCTGGGTAGTAACTTCTTTATTGAGGTCAGGAACAAAGCTGGGGAAAGGGGGTTACCTGGTGTACCTTTATACCTGCCCAGGTGAAAACCAACCAATGGATTCAAACCTGGGCTTCCTGGCAGTGCAGGTGGCCAATAGATTTAAACCCTGGCTTCCCGCCAGAGCTGGCCATAGCCCGGGGCTGTCAAACTCATTCAAACCAGGCTTTCCTGCCAAATGCGGTTATCACCTGGAGCTGTCCAGCCCCCTGCTGTGCTGACAGCCTGTGTATGCTTTAGCTGCATACACTACACCATATATATTCTTAATAATTTTAAAAATACGAATCCCAGGCATGTTTACTTAAAGTATAAAATCTTCGAACACCAGGATGGATAAAACAGTCATTTATTGCTAAAAGATCATAATAAGCAATAAAAAGTAACTGTTTAAAGTATATCTACCTAATCTAAGCTTTCGCTCGTCCTCTGCCAGCGTCATCAGAGAAAGCATTGAAGGTTTGAAAAACCATTGGTAAGCCTGTTTGTTTCTGTGCTCTGCTCATTGGCCGTGTGATGGACCTTGCTCTAGCCAATTGCGATTGTTCTGACTGTCTCACATTGCTTCCCTTGCAACAAACAATCATACAATAACTCCTGAAGATCGGAGGTGAACAGAGCAAGGGAAGAGAAGACAATGTCACGGGGCATGCACAAACAGATAGAGAGCACCCGGAAGACAGGAGCTTAACAGGAGTAGATGGATGGACAAGCACAATGAACAGACGAAAGTGACCATCCCAAGGCAAGGAAAATAACCAGTGAACGCGTGACCCATCGAAAGAAATACAGCAAACAGAGGATATCATGACTCATAAGAAAAAGAAGATATCGATCATGCAACAACTAGCTGAGAAGACAAGAAATGATCTGATAACAACCCTAATTGAACACATATGGGCGAACCAAGGAAAGAGAGTGCCACAACACACATACACACCAACACACAAAGAACGTCCAAATACAGCAAGATCAACTAAATCAGATAGCAGAAAGCAAGGGCGGCATATAAATAAACAAAAAAACATTGGGGTGGCTAGTCCAGGGATCAGATCAAGATCAGTGGATAAGCACTGAAAAAAACTCATATGTGCAGGTGAATTGGGGCAGGGAGCTGTTTGCAGAAAACACAGAAGGAAGTCAAGAGGGAAACCCAGGCATAGCACAGGCAAGGAGGGTAGAGAAGGAGGACACAGAGAACAAGGAAATACAAATACCAACAGCTGTGACATTGAATGAGGAACAGCAGAAGAAAACAAGATCAGTTAAGGTAGTCAAAACAAAACAAATAGGGAGGAGATTTTTTTTAAAAAGGGGACAGTAAGACCGGATTGCAAGGGAAGCAACGTGAGACAGTCAGAACAATTGCAATTGCCTAGAGAGAAAGGTCCATCACACAGCCAATGAGCGGAGCACGGAACCAAACAGGCTTACCAATGGTTTTTCAAACCTTCAATGCTTTCTCTGATGACGCTGGCAGAGGACGAGCGAAAGCTTAGATTAGGTAGATATACTTTAAACAGTTACGTTTTATTGTTTATTATGATCTTTTAGCAATAAACAACTGTTTTATCCATCCCGGTGTTCGAAGATTTTATACTTTAAATATATATATATATATATATACAGTTGCAAGGAAAAGTATGTGAACCCTTTGGGATTATGTAGTTTTTTGCATGAATTGGCCATAAAATGCCCTCTAAACATCATGTAAGTCACAACAATAGAAAAACACAGTCTGCTTAAAATAATACTACACAAACATTAGCTGTTGTCATGTTTTAATTGAAGATAAGATGGAAACATTCACAGTGCAGGGTGGAAAAAGTATGTGAACCTTTGGACTTAATAACTGGTTGACCCTCCTTTGGCAGCAATAACCTCAACCAAACGTTTCCTGTAGTTGCAGATCAGACCTGCACAACGATCTGGAGTAATTTTGGACCACTCCTCTGCACAAAACTGTTTCAGTGTAGCAATATTCTTGGGATGTCTGGTGTGAATCGCTCTCTTAAGGTCATGCCACAGCATTTCAATCGGGTTGAGGTCAGGACTCTGACTGGGCCACTCCAGAAGGCGTATTCTGTTCTGTTGAAGCCATTGTTTTGTTGAATTACTTGTATGCTTTGGTTCATTGTCCTGTTGCATCACCCATCCTCTGCGGAGCTTCAGTTGGCGGACAGATGGTCGTACGTTTTCCTGCAAAATGTCCTGATAAACTCTGGAATTCATTTTCCCATCAATGACAACAATCCGTCCAGGCCCTGAGGCAGCAAAGCAGCCCCAAACCATGATGCTCCCTCCGCCATGTTTTACAGTGGGGATGAGGTTTTGATGTTGGTGTGCTATGCCATTTTTTCTCCACACATAGTGTTGTGTGTTTTTCCCAAACAACTCAATTTTGGTTCCATCTGCCCACATTTGAAGTTTGCAAAAGAGCACCTGGATGTTCCACAGCACTACTGGCAAAATATTCTGTGGACAGATGGAACCAAAATTGAGTTGTTTGGGAAAAACACACAACACTATGTGTGGAGAAAAAATGGCACAGCACACCAACATCAAAACCTCATCCCCACTGTAAAACATGGCGGAGGGAGCATCATGGTTTGGGGCTGCTTTGCTGCCTCAGGGCCTGGACGGATTGTTGTCATTGATGGGAAAATGAATTCCAGAGTTTATCAGGATATTTTGCAGGAAAACGTACGACCATCTGTCCGCTAACTGAAGCTCCGCAGAGGATGGGTGATGCAACAGGACAATGAACCAAAGCATACAAGTAATTCAACAAAACAATGGCTTCAACAGAACAGAATACGCCTTCTGGAGTGGCCCAGTCAAGAGTCCTGACCTCAACCTGATTGAAATGCTGTGGCATGACCTTAAGAGAGCGATTCACACCAGACATCCCAAGAATATTGCTACACTGAAACAGTTTTGTGCAGAGGAGTGGTCCAAAATTACTCCAGATCGTTGTGCAGGTCTGATCTGCAACTACAGGAAACGTTTGGTTGAGGTTATTGCTGCCAAAGGAGGGTCAACCAGTTATTAAGTCCAAAGGTTCACATACTTTTTCCACCCTGCATTGTGAATGTTTCCATCTTATCTTCAATTAAAACTTGACAACAGCTAATGTTTGTGTAGTATTATTTTAAGCAGACTGTGTTTTTCTATTGTTGTGACTTACATGACATTTAGAGCGCATTTTATGGCCAATTCATGCAAAAAACCACATAATCCCAAAGGGTTCACATACTTTTTCTTGCAACTGTATATATATATATATATATATATATATATATATATATATATATATATATATATATATATATATATATATATATATATATATATATATATATATATATATAGTTGGCAATTTGGCAGGTCGAATCCCTAGTAACAGAGTGAGCACCTGTTACTTGTCCCAGCTTCTGCCAACCTAGCAGTTCGAAAGCACGTAAAAATGCAAGTAGAAAAATAGGGACCGCTACGGTGGGAAGGTAACAGTATTCCGTGCGCCTTTGGCATCTAGTCATGCCGGCCACATGACCACGGAGATGTCTTCAGACAAGCGCTGGCTCTTCAGCTTTGAAATGGAGATGAGCACCGCCCCCTAGAGTTGGAAATGACTAGGACGCGTGTGTGGGGGAACCTTAAACAAAATGGGACCTCAAGCAGAGCATACTCTGAAAGATCCAGAATTACAGATTTTCCCACATCAGCTTCAGGTATATTGCCCCAATGGAAAGATCTATTGATTAATGTAATATATAAGAAATAAGAAGCAGTTGAAGATACAATGGGGATTTTACATCAGGAATAACACTGGAAAATGCAATCCCACTGTTTGAATTATATACAAAGACTTAATATGTGTACAATTGATGAAGAGAACAATTCCACCCCCCCCCCAAAAAAATAAATTCTATGTGTGAATTCGCATTTTATTTCTGAATAGACATTACCACTTTCCATCTGTAACAAGGAGTGTCCTCTTGGCCATAGCAAGATAAAATTGGAAGGAAAATTATCCTGCTGCTATGACTGTAAACCATGTCCAGAAGGGAAGATAGCTGACCAATTGGGTAAGCAAAGGAATATATTAAATGTATCAATGATATAACAAATATAAACCAGGGCTGAATTTTAATAACTATCTTGACCTTCACATCATATTGAGATTATAAACAGTTTTGTCTCCAGTAATCTTTGTTCTTACTTTTTGCAAGTCAAGGTGCTTTTGCATTGGTAACTTTTTCCATGCTTTTCTTTTTTTCCCCACCTCCTATTCTACCAAATAATTGATTTTTTTTATTTTTTTGTAATATTTATTTTGTTTTACAATGAAAGATAAAATACAAAACATAAAAAGAAACAAAGTAGAACAAAAGAAAAACAAACATCCAGCACTAACAATGATACAAAAAATTGGCATACTTAAAAAAGAGAAAAACGTGGTCCAAATACAAAATAAAGTTAACATTGAACAAATACAATCCACTCCAGGTTGGGTACTGAAAAAAACAAAAAAAAAACAGTAAAGTGATCAAATGATTGATTGAATGAATGATTCTGGAATTCATAAGATTGTCTTCCCACAATCTTTAAAAGAGAAATAACAATTTAAAAGGTCACCCTTCCTACCAGCTGCTAGACAAATCACCCTCCTGAATCAACACCCTATCTACTCCAACACTTTTGGGCAACAACAAAATTTTCCAGCCTGTTAGAAGAATAAAAGTTTAGGGATATGTCGTAATTCAGGTTGAAGAGTATTGAAAAAGGCTGGGTGGTACAGACTAGATTCAACTCTGAACTCCCACATCACATGATTTAACACAAAAGATCTGGAACATGCCGACCTATTGGACATATTGAGAAAGACGGATACCATTGAAGAGAGGTGCTCACACTTATAACTTGGGCCAGTGACATTCAGGGATTGAACGGTGATAACCAGTAACCTCAATTGTGTATGGTAAGCCACTAGGAGCAAGTAAAACAGGAGTAGTAGAACTGAGTGAATTAAGTGCAGACCAGGTATGGTTTTGAAATAGCCTTCAAGGGAAGTACCATATAAAGGGATTCCATAATTAAACTGAGACCTCAGTAAAACTTCAGAATGCTGTAAAATCAGGGCATACTGAAAATGAAATGAAGATGCTTCAAAATAATAATGTTACTATGAATGGTCTCTTTTTCAGACTTAGATGACTGTTTCCCATGTCCAGAGGATCAATATCCAAACAAACATAAGGATAGTTGCCTTCCAAAAAGAATAGTTTATTTATCTTATCAAGAACCTTTGGGGATTTCTTTGGCAGTGATTGCAGTCTCATTTTCTGTCATCTCAGCTGTGGTGCTGTGGATCTTCATTAAATTTCAGGACACACCTATTGTTAAAGCCAATAACAGGAATCTCACCTATAGCCTTCTCATTGCTCTCCTCCTCTCTTTCCTTTGCACTTTGCTCTTCATTGGACAACCTGACCAAGTCAAATGTCTCTCCCGACAAATTGCCTTTGGCATCGTCTTCTCTGTAGCTCTTTCTTGCATATTGGGGAAAACAATTATAGTGGTTCTTGCATTCATGGCCTCCAAGCCTGGATCCAAAATTCAGAAATGGGTGGGGAAAAATATGGCCACTACTATTGTCCTATCTTGCTTCCTGGCTCAATTCAACATTTGTATAGTGTGGCTGGCAATTTCTCCTCCCTTCCCAGATTCTGACATGCACTCCATGGTTGAAGAAATTGTTCTGCAATGTAATGAAGGTTCAACCACCATGTTTTATACAGTCCTTTCCTTTTTGGGGTTCTTGACTGCTGCCAGCTTCACAGTGGCTTTCCTAGCAAAGAATCTACCTGACAGCTTTAATGAAGCCAAGTTTATCACCTTCAGCATGTTGGTCTTTTGCAGTGTTTGGGTGTCATTTGTTCCAACTTATCTGAGTACCAAGGGGAAATATATGGTGGCTGTAGAGATCTTCTCCATTTTGGCTTCAGCAGCCGGATTACTAAGTTGCATCTTTTCCCCCAAATGCTATATCATTATTCTGAGACCTGATCTGAACCAAAAGAAGCAATTAATGAAAAAATTTAACTGATTTTAATCACAAAATCCTTTGAATAAAGCCAAATTGCTCACTTTTACCATATAGATTTTCCCCAAATTGAGATTCTCCATTATTCCTTTACTTTCACTTCAATATGACATACAAACCAATTCACTGAGAATTTATTTAACAACCTAGAGAATTTATCTGCATTTTTTTCTTTAAAATGTGAAATAATTATTCTTGGCCCTAATCAGAAAAGTAAGGGATAGCTAATCAAGAAGATTTTGGGGTTTTTTAAATCCCATTTTTATCCCGCCCTTCTCCGAAGACTCAGGGCGGCTTACAATTTAAAGCACAAATCAATGTGCTTAGCAATAGCCTTCATTCTATGTCTATGCCTGCTTATTAGGGCTTTTGGGGGGGGCAAGTGGCATTATTACAAAGTCAGCTTATTGCCCCCAACAATCTGGGTCCTCATTTTACCTACCTCGGAAGGATGGAAGGCTGAGTCAACCTTGAGCCTGGTGGGACTCGAACCTGCACTAATTGCAGGCGGCTGGTGTTACTTAAGGAGGCATTAGCCCACTTCTCCACCAAGGCTGTTAAAAATATTTTAGTGATATAGTGTGCCTTAATATAAAAATGATTTACATCCTGAAGCCTATGAGCTTGAAAATATCTCTGCCAAAAAGAAAAGAAAAATGACTACTTTGTATCATTCATTACACTAAAAGGATCCCTGATACATGTGAAGCTAAACATTTGTCAACTTTCTGGGTGTTTCAAGATGCTATTCCTCTAAGCGATAACATGAATGCCTAATTTGACACTTCAAGGTCTCCAATATTCCCCTTAATCATTTTTAAGGTACAGAAAAATTCAAATTAACATCCCTTTCCACAATTCTGAAATTCTGAGATCCACTTTGGTGTAGCAGGCAAGGTGCTCGGTACAGAAACAAGGGGACCGAGAGTTCTTCTCCTTCATTAATCATGAAAACCTAACAAGTATGTGGATTTGGACCCTGGGGAGAGGTATTTGATCTTAATGATGTTCGAGATCTTCTCAGCCTCCCTGAGAAAGTAGTCTTATTTTCCCCAAGTTTTTTATTAATTTTCCAATATTATGTTTGCATATTTGAAAAGTAACATTGCAGCTGTGTACAATAAATTCCATTACATTTAAACATCCTCAAGCCTTGGTGGAGCAGTGGGCTAATGCCTCCTTAAGTAACACCAGCTGCCTGCAATTAGTGCAGGTTCGCATCCCACCAGGCTCAAGGTTGACTCAGCCTTCCATCCTTCCGAGGTAGGTAAAATGAGGACCCAGATTGTTGGGGGCAATTAAGCTGACTTTGTAATAATGCCGCTTGGGGTGTGTGTGAAAGCCCTAATAAGCAGGCATATACATAGAATGAAGGCTACTGCTAAGTTTGTAAGCTGCCCTGAGTCTTCGGAGAAGGGCAGGATATAAATGGAATTAAAATAAAAAAATAAAATAAAAATCAATGCATAGCTCAAAGTATTACAACAAATTCCCTCTCTTTCCCCTATAATATATACTGTCTCATATTCGAACCAATCAAACAAAAAATAACTTTCTAGCATTTATCAATAAACTTCAGTTTATACATACCTTAATTAATTTGACATTCCATCTTTTAAACAATCCATGACCTAATAATTTTTTCTTAACTTTAATGTCCCATTGATATTTTAAATTTAACGTTTAATGTGAACTTATGCAGAATTGACTTGGGAGGCCGGTGTGTGGTGTAGTTGGTTCACATAGTGTGGTAGGATGGAGGGTTTGTTGTCAATGTGTGTTGGGGGGAGGGAGCACGGGGGGGGGGGAGGCTCAGCTAATCTCAATGTACACATGTTGCACTTTGACAATAAAGGTTTATTTAATCTTTATCATTTCCAAATTTAAATGACCCCAATTTCTATCACGATTCCCCCACAGTCTAAAGTTCCAAATACACATCTTATCTATACATGATTCTCACCATCTGCATCAACCAATACAAAGTAATATTCTTATTTTTCTAGTAATTCTCAAATATCTTAGAACCTCAAATTTAATAGCCAAAATTTCTTGTATTTCCACACTTAGTATTTCCTCTTTTTTTCCTCTTTATGTGTCCTATCTCATATTTGAAGCTAATAATTTTTTTAAAAACTATTAGAATTTATACCACAAACCAATATACCAATTTAATTATTAGTGTTTATACTTCTAAGTTTTACTTAACCTTTGTCTGAACTCATAACAATATCTTGAATTCAAATCTTAATTATTATTAAAATTCAAACTTTTAGCCAATCAGTGACCTAATAATTAATTTTCTCTTAATATTTTAACATTTAATTTTTCAAAATTTTTAATTAACCACAATACTTTTATTACAATTCTTCACACAATCTAATATTTAAAATACACACCTTATATATAGATTCTTATCATCTACCTTATCAAACTAGTAAAATAATATAATATTCTTATTTCAATATTGATGCTTCTAGATTTTATATAGCCAAAATTTCTTTATCTCAAGTCATTACAATATCATATATTCAGAATACGTGTTCTATCTATCTGGATATATTCTATTTTAAATCTCATGTGTAATTCAAAACCCCATTCCTTTTCAGTCTTATTCTAGCTTTTTTTTTCTTTGTCAAATCATCTTTCGTGTCTTTTCTTTTAAATCATCAAATAGATCCCCTTGTGTTGTTGTGGCTATTGTTTGGTGTTGAAAAGACCATCCAATTGCTTTTTTCTTAAGAGGACTAGCTGATCTAACAGGTCATCTCCTTGTTTTTCCATCTTGTCCTGAAGTGTTTATGTTCTCTTTCATCTGTTTTTCTTTTTGATCTTCAGATTCCTTCTGCTTTATAAGAAAAGTTATTTCCTTGTTCTCTATTATCAATTTATTTTCTGTATTTTCCATTCTCTGTATTTTTTGAGTAGCTAAGTCTTCTGTCATAGCATTTGATTGTTCTACTTTCTGTGTAGATGATTCTTTAGTTAAAGTCATAATTTGAGTTGGCATATCCAGTCTGCTTTCTTGTTTTTTTCCTGCCACTTCTTATTTCATCCCCAATTGTAAGGAGAGTTTGGATAATTGCTTTTAACATACAGAGAGTTTGTTCCTGTTCTTCCTCTGTAGGAAAAATACATTCCTGTTCTTCTTCCATTATAGTATATTAAACTAAAAGCTTACAGTCATAGAGTTCACTAAGTGAGGAGCTGAGCTGAGTTCCTTGCAGCTGGTGTTTCAAGGTTGCTTATATCTTACCTATTTCAAAGCTGTCAACAAATCTCTCTTAAAGAATAGCAGGTTACAATCTAAACTTTAGCCACCAGAAGTCACCCCAGAGTTATTTGGATCTTTTCAGGGGGGTTTTGCTTCTATTTTAAAAGATTAAAATGTATGGCTGTGAAAGTTGGACCATAAGAAAGGCTGAGCACCAAAGAATTGAGGCCTTTGAACTATGGTGCTGGAGAAGACTCCTGCGAGTCCCTTGGACTGCAAGGCAATCAAACCGGTCAGTCCTAGAGGAGATCAACCCTGACTGCTCTTTAGAAGGCCAGATCCTAAAGTTGAAATTCAAATACTTTGGCCATCTAATGAGAAGGAAGGACTCACTGGAGAAGAGCCTAATGCTGGGAAAGGTTGAGGGCAAGAGAAGAAGGTGACGACAGAGAATGAGGTGGCTGCATGGAGTCACTGAAGCAGTAGGTGTGAGCTTAAATGGACTCCAGAAGATGGTAGAGGATAGGAAGGCCTGGAGGAACATTGTCCATGGGGTCGCAATGGATCGGACACGACTTCACAGCTAACAACAAATTTTAAAAGAAAAAACCCAGATCTTCAATAAAAATAAAGAGTAAAAATCAGAGAAAAATAAAGACTAGAAAATTACAAATCTTATAACCACCAATTTTAGGAAGTAGAATTCCAATTAGGATCCCAGTATTTTTCCAACATTTTAAGCTCCTCTGAGTAATCAATCACCGCTGTTTCTGGAGGTGGGGGTTAAAATCTCCCTTTCCTTGCCACAGGGGATGTTGTGTACTGGGTTCTTTGCAGCAAACAGGAGATGAGACGAGAGAGCTCAGGCAGGAACATGCTTTATTGAATGCAGAAACTGAACTGCTAACCAAGGCTTCTACGCAGCTATTTATACTGCTGGCCACTAGGCGGCAGCCAATAGGTTTGAAGGAGCTATTGCCGCCCTAGAGCCAACCAATGGTGGTCCTGGAGACTACTTATCTGAGGAGCCAGCGACCATTACCCAACTCCCTGATTAAGCAATCTCAAATAGCATTCAAAGACACGTGGTACAGTTCAAGTAAAACAGGCCCAATACATTACAGGGGGAAAAACTACTTTAGCAGCTTATGCACGTAAATAAGTGATTAGGATGTAACAGAGGTAGATCTCACCCAGTCTCTTCCACGCTGCTTTAGAGTTTCCAGATGGTAAATGCGACTTCGGCTGTTAGCAGCCTGGGGACGAGCAATATTTCTATGGCCTGTCCTTTCATCTGCTGGTTTGGAGAGATTTGCCGGCTCTAACGGGAGAGTTGTAACTCTCCTGCAATCCAGGGAGGGCCCCTCCTTGCTGATTGCCTCTACGGAGTGACTTTCAACCCTTTTCAGGGTCCCCCAGTGATGCAAAAAATTGGACGGGGAAGATGAGAGTCATCTTCCACACATCCATGGTGGCCACATGGCAAACTGGAAGTATTAATATTAATGCATAAAGTGGGTATTGATTATTTTGGATTCAGCTGGATGGTGAAGGCAATAATTGTAGACATCCAATTCCTTATTGCATTCATCTGGGTATTTCATCGTCATAGTCAGCTATTCATTCACATCTGACCCTTGGCCCCTCTATGTATCAGCATTCCTCAATAAATAAATGCACAACAATACATTTTTGACTCATTTTTTTAATTCCATTTATATCCCACCCTTCTCCAAAGAATCAGGGCGGCTTACAAGCTTAGTTTTATTTATCTATTTTTAAATCTGTTCTATGTGGAGAACAGATCACATTTTACTTATTGATTTATGCAGAAATACTGAAAATTAAAATAGGTTCACAAAAATTTAAGTCTCAATGTATATTTCAGAGTGAAGTAAAACAAGGGTAGTAATGCACATGGCCTCATAAATCTACAACTGGAAGAGTCATAGCTGGTGTGCCATGTGAGGTACCACAAATGTTCTCCAGATTGCTACAGGATCTTGAGAACCAGAGATAGCAGAAGGAATATTCTGTTAGCTGAAGAAGCATAAGTCCACCCTAACAGGCTCAACCTCCATTCTAAAGCTCATTTCCAATTGAGCAGATTTTCTACATTCTCTTAAGATGTCCTTCTAGAGCTTTTCATTCTTCCACGTATTTCCATTCTTTATTTTTCCCTCTAGTGGTTTTTATTTTCTTTTGTGCTTATGAACTCTTATTCCCCTATTTTCTACTTCATGTTTTAGTTCCAAAAGTTCTTAACAGTGCAGCAATGTCTACTGAAATATAATAAACCTGTGTCATTCTGATATTTTTCAAATTGTGTGGTACCACAAAAGTTCTCCTGACTACTGCAGGATCTCCAGATGCAGAGATAGCAGAAGGAATAGTCCCAAAATGCCCATCAGTTAATTGAGGAACCATAAATCCACCAGAACAAGCTCAACCCCCATTCCAAAGTCCCATTTCCAATTGACTCTATTTTCTAGATTCACAAATGATGATGTCATTCTAGAGCTTGAATAAATATTACAGTATATAGATCACATATGGGTCAGCTCCATTGATGAATACTGAGACACCAATATTTGTCAAATTGATGTTCCCAGATAACTATCACCAATTTAAAGGAGTACTGCACTTATTGTTGCATTTTGGATGGACCTGGGTTGGGTTTGTTTCTCAGTATGACGAAGATAGAGACAGGTTCATTCAAAAGAGATTTTCCATATTTTCAGAGAGAGGAATCTGCTTTGACTTTTTAGAATGTCTTCCCCAAATGAGGTATAGTAATGAAGCTGCTGAGCTGATAGAAAATACAGATAGTACAGAATGTGGCCACGCGGGTTGTGATAGGAGCATCTCGATACTCCCATATTAGCTGCCCTGAGTCCTTCGGGAGATAGGGCGGCATATAAGTCCCATAATTAAATTAAATTAAATTAAATTAAATTAAATTAAATTAAATTAAATTAAATTAAATTAAATTAAATTAAATTAAATTAAATTAAATTAAATTAAATTAAATTAAATTAAATTAAATTAAATTAAATTAAATTAAATTAAATTAAATTAAATTAAATTAAATTAAATTAAATTAAATTCTCCTTGTGAGCCTAACAAGGACTCACGTGGGCTGGGACAGAACACAAACCTCTCTCTTAACCAGTCAACAGACTGGCTTCGGATCGCAGTCAGATATTTCCACTCACCCAATTCATCCCAAGGTGCCAGTCACTTGGGCCCTCTTCGATCAGGAGAGCATGGTTCACGGGAAGCAGTTAGTGAAAATTCAGCTTCTTCGGCCTTTACTAAACTCCTCTTCACTTGGGCTGCCTCCACACACCAAGTGTCACCAATAGATAGGATTCCCTCCAACAGCAATAATGATGCCAACTGAATCTCATGTTCCTTTTGTCTTGCGACAATTGCCAGAATCACCAAAGTCACACTGTCTATCAGGGCAATGGTCTACACTACATCTGCTGTTATGGTTGCTGTAGCCTCAAGACTAGTAATAGGCTCTTCCTTTTTCTTCATCCTAGAATTTTCCCTGTGTCTATGTTGTCCTCCCAAGGCTTTGGATAGGTAACTTGAACTCAGGATGGTATTAGAATTTGGGTTAATGTCATGGTTTCAATAAATGAGACCATTTAAAAGAACTTCAAAGCAAGCATTTCTTACTTAAAGAACAATTTTATTTGGCTAAAACATAATGGCACATACAAGGGTGAACCCAAGACTAAATTCCCCTCCCCTTGGTTACAAAGTTGCAAGGTCATTTCCCATCCCAAATTGCTATAATAAATCACAAGAAATCTGAGAAAATACAAATATTCAACTGAACAGCAAGTTGCCAATGTATCACATGAATAAATATTCAAGTTTAATTTGTTTTATTTTATTTTTTTACAAAAGTAACAGGTATTAAAATTATCTTCTCCTAGAACTGATTTTTGCAGAAATATTGAAAACTAAAATGGGTTCACAAACATTTAAGTGTCAATCTATATTTCATAGTGCCAAGAATTATAGTATGCTGATGAGTGAGTTAAATTAAGGGAAGTAATCCACATGGCCTCATCAATCTGCTATTGGAGTAGTCATAGCTGGCATGCCTTGGGTGGTACCACAAATTTTCTCCTTACTTCTGCAGGATTTTGAGAAGCAGAGATAGCAGAAAGAACTTTCCCCATCTGTAAGCTGAGGCAGGATAAGTCCACAAGAACTAATAATAATAATAATAAGTTGGAAGGGATCTTGGAGGTCATCTACTCCAACCCCCTGCTCAGGCAGGAAACCCTATACCATTTCAGACTGGTAGAAAACCCATTTCTATATTCCTCGATGAAGATGTCCTTCTACAGAGTGAATTAACATTATTGCATTCAAGGTATATTTATTTATTTATTTATTTATTTATTTATTTATTTATTTATTTATTTATTTATTGTCTATCTATCTATCTATCTATCTATCTATCTATCTATCTATTTATTTGTGTTTCACTCTTCTTCACTTCCCATCTCCCTCAGAGAGGTGCTCCATACAATTTAATCAATTAAATTAAGCATTAAAAATAGAATAATTAAACAATTTCTTAAAAAAAGCAAAGTATTACATAATGAACAAATTATTAAGTATTAAGGAAAATTAGTCAGCCAAATGACCTCAAAGGTGTATTTCCAGTCTTCTTTCCTCTAGGGGTGTTTTATTTTCTTTTGTGCATATGAACTCTTACTCCCCTGTTTTCTAATTCATGTCTTACTTACGAAAGTTCATTACAGTGCCACAATGTCTTTTGAGATACGATAAACATGTTTCGTTCTGATATTTTTCAAACTACTGCTGCAAAGATTGGTATTGATTGCTAAGGATAGTTATTGTGTCTT